>NW_013666306.1:342736-373578 GCF_000517525.1 Limulus polyphemus
AAGGATAGGAAGGTCATGAACAGAAAACTTAAGTTAGTATATATATTTGTCTATTGTTCGGTTAGTATATATATATATATATATATATATATATATATTCATATCGGTATTATATACATGCATGGTTTCATTGTACCATGTCGAATAAATTGAATATCTCCCATTTGACATTTCTTACACAAATGACAACTGTTGAAAAGTACTTACTTCGGTATTGGCTTTTTCTTGCACCCAGTGAAATGACAAGGCATGGTGACACGCAGCGGAAGAAAATCTCATGGCTACCTAGCCAACCTGAGCGCTCTGTTATGCTGGATGCACCCATGGCATCGAAACCCAAATATTTTTGCCAACAATGCATTGCAGTCAATTTGCTTAAAAACAAATGCAATGAAATTTTCGTTCTTTAAATAACGCATGAAATGACAAAAGGTAATTGTAAAAGACCCACTAGACAATCATATTGTATATACGCTCTGATACAAGGGTTTCGGTTGACTGCACAATTTATATCTATTCATCACTATTTTAAGGAAAATTACTTTTAAATTATTTCAATTGGCATCTGCTAGTAAAACATTATTAGGGACTGTTCGGTAATTTCTACATTTCAAATATTAATGTCTATTTTCTCAATATTTTGTATACGCTAACAGTACGATTTCAGCGTTAATATTACCTTTAAAAGTATTATCTAAGCAGCTAAATTGTATAACACTTACTTCTGAATAGAATGAACTATATTTTAACCACAAATCTTATTTGAACTACTTTATTAGATTCAAATATTTAAAAAAAAATAACGCGCCACCTGGTCATAAAAGCCACTCAAAATGTTTTATGATTCCCGTGTATATAACGTATCTCAAAACATTTAATAGAAATAATGAAGTTAGCCTTTCCAGAAAGCACTTACATACTAGAAGGTTTTCGTATTAAGTGTCGGGTTCATGAAAATCATTTTCAATCTGTCAATTTGCGTAATTTAACAAACAGGAAAGAATAACATCAATGAATCCAAAATTAGTATTTTTGTGTCATAAAGTATCTTATCTGCGGTTTTACCAAAGTTTGTTTTGATAACTTTAGGTTTTTATGTCATAGAGTGTGAAGATCTGAAGAGGTATGATCCATAACATCGGTTCTCAGGAGCATTGTTCAGCTCAATAAAATCTATCTCAAAAAACAAAGAGACATAAGACTGTCACGAAGAGCCTGCTTTCTCGTTATCTCGGCTTTACAGTAGGTATAAATAGATATAGTATATAGGTCCAGATCGCGAAGCTGCTTTCTTAGTTTTCAACTGTTATTGGTGGTTATTCACGGATTTCGTTTTATAGAGAAATTATTTTGGCATCTTTTTAAGACAATTAACTCACAAACAGGAAACATTTATTTTCGGTTTGTGTCAAAAAAGATCAATACAGAGATGACGAGAGCAAGGTTCCACGCGTGATGAAGATACTTTGACGCTGTTATTCAGTTACTTCAATAAAAGAACTTTTCAGTAAAAGAAACCACTTTGTTTTAAATGTTTCAAAATGAATATGGAACTAGTTTGTTAATACCTTATTTTTGTTTGTGTTTGTTTTTCACAGTTTCAACCCAGCTGTAAATCTCGAAGTGGTATCAAGTTTCTTTTTTATTTTAAAGTATGCATCTTGTAGTGACTAGATTAGTTGTTTGAAACGTAACCCGCTTCACTAGAGGTTACTTGAAAGCGTGTAATTTTTATTATAACCATTTTAAACTGTGAAATATTTATGTATTTTAGAACCTTCGACTTCCACTCCAATGTTACGTTTTTCTTTTGTTTTTTTTTATTTAAAACCATCCAGGTAGTGTTTATATTAATTAAGTATCAAAAATAAGATTATAGAGACTGAACATTTCCTGTCCCTCGTATTTTATGTATTATAAGGTCAAACAAGAGCAATCACAAAGATTGCATACTCTCGTCTCGCCGCAAATTTTTAGATTTTTTATTTCAATGTGCGCCTGAAATTTGATCCTAATCCGATTACTTTGTACACAGTTATTATCAACAAACTGAGAAAGTGCCCTGTATCTCTCTTATAGAAATAGTTCAAAGTGATCCAGAATGCGGATTTATGGAGGACCGTCCTATGGAGACACCCTAACTCCTGTAGAAGTTTCACGTAACTCAGTTTATTATTTTTCAAGATATGCGCGCGAACACATACAAACATACATACTCCAGTGCACTGAACCGTAAAATGCTCTACTTATCCATGCGAACCGGGTGTGGCTTAGTTGTCAGCGTACCCAGTACGTGATTATGGGGGTTCGGGGCTTGAATCCCGTTGCCGGAAAAAACGAGCTACGCACTATAGGGCCATGGGTGCACTATAAGAGTGACAGTCAAATTCCAGTTTCGGTCAAACAAAAGAAACTCTAGTGTTAGCGGTGGGCGCTGTTAACCACCATTTTCAAACGGCTATATGTACAGTGAGACCTTGTATAACCTTTTTTGCGCGAGAAATTGTAAACAAGAACAAATAACCCATGTGATTTCTGAAGTAAGTGTGTGCGTTTTTCTTATAGCAAAATTACATCAGGCTATCCGCTGTGTCCACCGAGAGGAATCGAACCCCTGATTTTAGCAGTGTAAATCCGAAGACTTACCACTGTTCCAGCGGGGGATTATAGTAAGCAATAGAAGACTGGATAGATTCCCAACAAAGAGGCTTCATTTTGTAAGGCTACTAAAAAGACGCTAAGTTGAAAAAAAAGAAAAAATATTCAGTACTTCAACGTTCAAACATATGGAGCTACGAAGCGAGATATACATATTTAATATATTTCAAAATGAAAAACATATTATGTTAAGCATTTCTACTAAATATACTATAAGCTAACGTAATAAATTTACATTATAACATATATTTACGCAAAATGTTCAAAACATAGTCATGGAAATACCTCGCATACCCAGGGTGTACTGTTTTTATTTACATTATTGACACATTCATGTTTATTTAAATAGTTGTTATCAATATAGTTTTTTAAGCACATTTTTCATGATTTTTTACGAATATTTACTGAATAATATGCATTGAATAACTGGGACTTGGCATGAACTATTTGTTAGGGTGCTCGACTCTCAATCTGCTGATCGTGGGATCGAAGCACTTTGCCGAATATGCTCGCTCTTTTAGCTGTAGGGTCGTTATAATGTGACGGTCAATACCATTATTAGTTGGTTAAAGAGTAGATCAAGAGTTAAAGATGGGTGATGTTGACTAGATGCCTTCCCTCTAGTCTATCACTTCAAAATTACGGACGGCTAGCACAGATAGCCCTCTAGTAGCTTTGTGCGAAATTCAGCAAACAATCATTGCCCTTATGTTTATGTTAAGGCTTAAGGCGTAGGGAAGTGTTTGAGAAAAAAATATTAAGTCATTTACTTGTAAGAATATTACGGTTACGAAGAAATTGTATGTAATTACTTTTGTTTCGAGCGGCGAACAAATCGTTTGATGAAAAAAGTACCAAATGAAGAGTAAAATATTGTTATTTTATTTTAATGTTTAATATTTATTCTTATACAACCATCCGGAAGAAGAAGAGATGACACATTGTTAATACATTTCCATGTTGTCTCCACGATCACTTCTCTTTAATCTCCTAAGCACTGTTCACGTTTAGGAAAAATACAAGCCAGACTACTAGATCGATGTTAATGCCATAGTTTCACAACCAATAGAAGGAAAAGGCTCCATGGTCTGTCCGCAGCCAAGACTTGTTACTTAGCAAAAGTTTGTAAAGAATTGGTTTATCAGATTAGCAACTCCCCACTCACTTTTATTAGCTTGGTCGATACTAACCAGATTCGAAGATCGAGGAGCTCCATGTTTTGTGTGGCAAGGAAACTGTTTGTAGTGAATTACCCGAACTAATTCTATTACACATGCAACCTAAATGTGTGGCATCGCTGTGGCTATTCTGAGAACCGCATTTCCAGTTCAGAGACTGAAAACTTTAGAGCCATAAAATTGATTAGATAAGATGGAGGAAATTATGTTTTTTGTAACAGATAGGGATTTTTATTCACAGATATTTAACGTAATTTCTCTTTGTTCTGCCTTTTATTTATATATTTTTGTTATTAGTATAAGTATTCAAACACATTATTAACTAGTCTAGTTTGGAATGCTATTCTTTGGTTATTATATACAAATAATGGATCAGGCAAACTCCAGTTTTATTTGTTATAGTTAATGATGTTTGACAGTTTCCAAAACATGAATTGTTACGTCTACCCAATGTTGTTGCTTTTTCTACCATTCATTCTATGCCTGTTTCTATAAAGATATATAATAGGTTTATGCTACAAATAAGTATAGAAAACTGAGTGTTTGTCAGGAACTAGACGACTAAGGTTTGATGAAAGTTAATACAGGTTCAATAGCAAAGCAAAAATTTATGTCCATTGCGATACTGGTAGAAGATAATCTAGAAAATCGAGAGAACGTCTAGATCTCTGGAAGACGAAACCAAACTTGTGTTTTAGACGAAGGTTAATGGTGTATGTATTTTGTTTCTTTTATCATTACCCGTGCAGCCAAATCCTTCAACCCAGTAACACAGCGGTTTGTCTGCGGACTTACAACGCTAAAATCCGGGTTTCTATACCCGTGGTGGGCAGAGCAAAAATAACCTATTGTGTTGCTTTGTGCTTAACTTCAAACAAACAAACGGTTCCGCTTGTGTTTTTATTGTATCCCACTTATGCAAGCATTCCTCTAACCTATGGCTATGTGAGATTGAAATTATATTATATTTGCTCGCTATACAGTCATGTGTATTTTGAATTTGGTCTGAAATATAATTCTTTTTTTTTTCTCGAAGAAAATACGTGCAGTTTAAACCTAGTGCTTAAAAATATGCTTTTCTCATTTACTACATATAAAGAATTAATTTATCTATATACAAATACATACATTACTATGTGTTGTGGCAGCATTAGATAGGTGAAATAGTAATGTAAGCTGTAATATCCTGTATAAAAATGAAACAAGCAAGTAAACATGACAAGGGGGATAGAAACGATTAAATTTGGTTTGTAATGTACAAACTTAATTTTTTTTCCTTACAGTAACATCTTATATGATAGTTAGAAACATAAATGATGTTGAAAAGAAAGAACAAAAAGCTTAAAAAAGTGAGGAGAGGAAAAATGTAGAAGGTGATTTCAATCTTTCTCAAAGTGGAATTCTTTCTCAAATTCTGAAGTCTTCTGAAGGAGGAACACTAATGAAATGGAGGGTGCTAGACGTCTAAATTACTGCGCTGAGCTGTACACCGAGATGAACAGAATCAGTAAAGCAGTGATAAGTTGATAGGCATAGATTGGGTGAGAAGCATAGATAATGGACAGTTATAAGAAAAGGGATCAGATTATTGGACAGATGACGAGACTATTTTAGACCCCAATGAAGCGAGAATAACATCGTATAAAGAGAGCTTTCTTGAGGATTATGGACTGGGTACAAGGACTTGATTCCAGGCATCTGTAAAGAAAATGTGATGCTTGAAGAAAGAGAAATCTTAGTAGGTTATGTGCAATCTTGAATTTACGGCTGTGAAGTAATAAAAAAATACATTATATGGTTTTGTAAGAATTTTTTTTTTTACTCACTGTGGAAAAGTAGTAGGAGAGTTCATCCACCCTGAAAGAATAACCAAAAAGATAAAGTATTTTTAGATGATATTGGAAGATTACTCAGATACTATACCATAAGACAGTAAGAAGAGACGATGGAAAATGGTTAGCCCAACACATAGGATATCCAAAAAATGTGGAACTTTGTTACTGTGCACCAAAGGATATCACAAGAGATATTTATAAGAAACATCAGTCAACTTGGCATCAGAAGAAGAGACTTGACCAATTTTCTGTTTGCTTGAGTGCAAAGACTCGTAATAAGCTATCTGCACTCTGGCCATCACGGGGAATCAAACCTCGGATTTTAGCGTTGTAAGTCCGTAAACTTACAGCTAACCCACTGGGGGGACTTGACCAATTTTTCGTGTAACTTAGTTTGAATTCTGACGATCATGAAGGACAACTAAGGTTACTTCAAGTTAGGTTGAAGTCGTATAAATAACCAGGGCATAATTTAAAGACAACAGGTTAGAAATAATTACGCATTTTAAAGGATTTGTATAAACCTTTCTTCAAGCACTTACATGTGACTTAGAATGGTGAAAACGGCATATTGTATAAGCTTAGTGTAGAATGATGAAGTATCTTTCAGTGTTCCATCCCAAATAGTTGTCCCATAATCACTCCAAAAATGAAACCTCTGACAGTACGTTCAAACTTGCTTTCCTGGACATTCTGCTAACACTGAAAGATGGTGAAATACATACATTTCTACAGAGGAAAAATCGTAAGCAACCAATAATTCTACATTTTTAGTCGCGCCATCCTCACTGTAAAGAAGGGCTCGACATGGCCAGGTGGTTAGGGCGCTTGACTCGCAATATGAGGGTCGCGGATTCGAATCCCCGTCTCTCCAAACATGCTCGCCCTTTTAGCCGTGGAGACGTTATAATGTGACGGTCAATCCCACTAATCGTTAGTAAAAGAGTAGCCTAAGAGTTGGCTAAATTAGGGACGGCTAGCGCAGATAGCCCTCGTGTGGCTTTGCGCGAAACTCAAAACATACAAACACTGTAAAGAAAGGAGTGAATATGGGACAACTTCAAAACATGCTCGTACACAAAACCATGGTATGAAAAAAAAACGACTAAGCTTATACAGTGAGGAAACATACTCGACAAATAACATGAAAAATAGAACCATAGGGTACAAAAAAGAATCTCCATCTACATGCTATATAGTTACGTAAAGTTTGAAAAAGTACGGTTTCACAATTAGTCGTATTGAAACCGTGCGTGACTTTAAAACAAACTCTTACTAGATCTATTTTCATGCCCAGCACACACTTCAAAAAATAATAGTAATAAATAGGTAAAAAGAAACTACCTCGTTAACTCCTCAAATATGAGAGGACAATGCTTAATAAATACTATCATATACCAACTTAAATGCACACAATGTAAGGCCATTTACATTGGGGAAGTTGAAAGACCTTCCCACGAACCTAACAACGAACGAACACATTCGGGATATAAAACAAAGATAGAAAGAAAGTGCAGGAGCTCGACACTATACCTTTAATCATGGTACAATAAGGGTGGATTACCAATAATATTTAAAATTACCACTAGAGCTGAAATTTTTTTTAGATTGGAAAATTAAGGAGTCGTTTCGTATAGAAAAATATAAACCGATAATTAATTAAAATAATGTATGGCCCTCTCTTAAATTTAATCAAAACGTAACTAAATTTATAACTCTGGATATCAGTTACAAAGGTTGGATTGTATATAACAATTTAATATTACTTATTCAGTTTGCTTAATTGTATTTAACTTTCCCGTATAAACCTTCATTATGTAAGGTATTATTTCTTTATTTAACAGTTATGTTTATGTTATATTATTTACGTATGTGCCACGAGCCTCACAGTAAAGGAAGTAATCATATGCATGGTGTGCTGGTTAAAGTTTTATAATATAACGATTCTTAACTTAGCGATAGAGACTTAATTACAGAAAGTTAAGTTCCTGATAAGGCGCAAAGCCGAAACGTAAGCAAAAAAAACTCTTCGTAAAATTTTCTGGGATTCACGGTCGTTTCATTTATTCAAAAGTAAGCATTTTTTGACGGTGTGGAAATAGTTGTTAAACAACTTCAAAGTTAAAAGTATCAAACTGAACAGGTAGTATTAACCGATAATAATTTAAAGGTTTTTTAACGGTTTAGAAGAATATTTAATAGTTTAAATTTTGTATGAAGCATTTTGAGCTTTGATTCTTTGTTGTTTTTGCAAATTAATAGAATAATGAACTTGATTTTTATTTTTGGAATGGTTTAGCTATGAGTTTATTTCTTTTTGAACAGCTTGAAAAATACTGGGGTGAGAATTAAAGAGTTTGGAAAAAGTTAATGTATTTCTAAGTTATTAATGATTTGAAAATAAGCGACTAGAAGCTGTAATAATTATTTATTTAACGATAACAGCTTGTGAATATCATATAAATTTGTCACAGTAAATTTTCATACAGACATTTCATAGGTTCCGCTAAATGTAAAATTATTTTTTACATATATATATTTACCAAATTCTAGAAATGAATGAAAACCCTTAAATCCAGTTCGTGTATTGTATAATCTGTCTTAAGGTAACAATAACAAATTGTTAAATTTTTAAGCCGCATTTAAAACTGAAAGTAACATTTAGGAAACATTTTATCAAATAAGTTTTTAAAATAGATCTGTAGTAGAGGAAAACGTAAACTAAATGTATTGTCGCATTAGAGGTCTTTTATGCTATGATTACATTATGTATTTATGAGCATACAAAGCACGTGTCTAGGTGTGCTACGTTGCTACGGAGGATAATTTTGACAAGAGATCATTCGAAAGGTTTTTCGAATACTAAATTACACTACAATGACTTATTCAAGACAAAAGTGCCATATTAAATAGGTTGTATTTTAAAACACATGACAGCTGCATGGAAATGAACTTCATATACACAGGACGAACTGCTTGCGTCTAGTGATAAAATTATACTAGTAATAGACACAAATTTATGCATGGCGTGCCAGAGAAAATAAACTTATTTCCTGAAACACGTAGGACCTGCATGCTAGTGTAAATAACAAGGAGTCATGTGTAAGTCCACTATTCATGAGAAAATAGCTATACCATATAAACGCCATGCGGAATTATACGCATATACAAAATAAATTTACGAATCCCCCCCTTTTTTTTTCTCTGCACAGTTGAACAAAAAAGCTATATTTTGAGAAGCTCGTGTACTTGAAATATATAGACACGTATGTATATCACGTTTGAGAACAACCCGGGCGGGGTAGCAGGTTGTATGCTTGTTATCAATGTGAGGATATTACAAGAAAGCCCATTAGGACTAATGCTACAAAATTGTACAGAGTTTGCCATCTACAAGTTGACTTTCTTGGTCTCAATGATAAAGTTCGCGGGTCTTGCTGAAACATATTTCTTGCTTCGTGGTCATTAGAGTATACGACGACTCCACTCCAACCACTCGCAGATAACGGGCTGAGGAAAGCTAATTTGTATTAGTTTTCCAAGGGTTTGGCTGGCAGGCGCCATCAGCCCATGGCCGTGCTATCTCTTACCGGTGCGTGAATGTTGACCAAAATGAACTGAAACTTCAAATTGGGTGAGTGATTGAGACTTTAATGAAGCTCCAAATCTTATCTGTAAGATTGGCAGGTAGGCTGGCAAAGGACAATACGCATTAATTTACCATTAACTTATCACGAAAAAGAAGGTTATACTTATAGACCTCCCACCAAGCTGGCCATTGAAACTTTCTACTTAGGTATGTGATTCCACTTTGACTCTGTAGCACGAACACCATTTAAGGTGGTGTTTCTCGCATTCTTAATGCAGGAGTGCATTCCATAATACAATATACGATATTACCTGTTCTGGACGAGTTTGCTCTAAGTACTCAGCATCAGTTGCAGATGTGCTATGGATAAAATATGGAAAAGTGATACGACATCTGACTCTTCTGATTTATACATTTTAACGTGAAACATTGTATGCAACTAATGAATACATTAGTGTTTTCAATTACGGTAATTTCAAAACATACAAACCGATATTTTTATCGGCACTTTATATAAGTGTGTGTGTGTCTATAGTTTTGATAAACGTCGTAACTACATAATCCCCAGGTTCTAACATTAACTAAATTTAAGTGTAAATTTATTTGTGTGTGTTTGTATTTATGATTAGGCAAGTTTGTACTCTGTTTGTGAGAATTTTGATTTGATTTTGAAAGTCTGAACCTCCATTTAACAGAAGAACTCATCTTCTCTTGTTTATATCACGTATGTATTCCCTTAGAGTGGACCTGTACACGTGCGCGTTTAAACAGAAGAACTCATATTCTATTGTTTATATCACGTATGTATTCCCTTAGAGTGGACCTGTACACGTGCGCGTTTAAACAGAAGAATTCATCTTCTATTGTTTATATCACGTATGTATTCCCTTAGAGTGGACCTGTACACGTGCGCGTTTAAAAAATCAACACATTTCATTGATTACTCACGTAGTTTTCTATAATTACAAAGAAATGGTTTCTTTATACAGTTTAGATTTTCACTCATATAATTAAGAACATATTTATGTTTCAAACCACCCTCTGTCCGTTTATATAACACATTTCCCTAGTTTTTCAGCTTGTGTTGATTTTGTGTTTAGCAAAAAAGAAAAAAAAAAGGTGGTGGGGGGGGGGGATCTGCATGCGTTAAACGTTTATGTCTTTGAGAGATAATGATCATAAAATAGGACGAAGACCCTTAAATTTGAGGAGCCTTCGTATGTCCAAACGTCGACAACGCCTGAATGATAAGAAACGTCACGAGAGTTGCGTTGGTAGATAAGCGACGATCTACGCCTCTACATATCACGTTTTCACTCTCTCCCTTATTTGCCACTTTCTGTGGACTAGTTTATTTGCATCTTTGCCAGAGAGGGTGAGGTGGTGGTGGGGTGGGGGGGAAGCAGTTGAGGTATAGAGATGGTTGATTATGTAAATGGTGTTTGGTGCTTATAAAACCTATTAATGTTATTGTACCTGATACAAAAAACAATAAATTACAAGTACAAACATGCAGAATATTTTATCACCCATAATACCGTTGACACAGAGAATATCACCTTTCTCCTCATCATTAATTTTGTAACTTGTTTGAATCTGACTTGCATTCTACTTCTTACCTCTAAAGGTGTGTTTTTGTTGGCTACAAGAATACCATAGTTTCTCGTTTTCAAACCCTAATTTAAGAATGAGAAATTTTACTTTAAGATTTATTACACACAAAATGAAACCCGAGTAGGTACTGGAGAGATGTTTAAATTTTTGGTATGTACGTTTGACAGTTTATTATTAAAGAGAGAGAGAGAGAAAGATGAACTTAAAAGGATTGACATGATATCAAGACTCGCCTGTTGTTATTGTGGTTTCTAACTGTCATTGACCAGCGAGGAAACCTGTCAAATTAAAGCAATCTTTAAACTTCTCTTACGAGTTTTCTTGAAAGAAATGTTAATAATTTTACTAAGTAATGAAAACCTTGGCCTTGATTTTCCACAAGGTACCGTGTTACGTATTAAGTCCGAAGATTCTGACTCGCAAGGGAGTCCCATAAGAGACAGGTCTTATACCAAGCTTGAAGTTCTTACGTGGAGGGAATCTAAGGTGTGGACCCTCCTTGAGAAACATGATGATTGACATCGGGGGGTTTGAAGGCGACTTTATTAATTAGACCGGGGCGTGTCTTCGCCACGTCGAGAAAAACAAACATTCATCCGATGCATTCAAGGAGCTGGGAAGTGTGTCTTCCCCGTTTCTGAAAGGGATGCTTCGGGGATCTAGGATTAAAAGGCCATTTGCATTGATTACTTTCATTTTATAACCGTTTTATCATGTACTCGATCTAATCGTAGTGAGCCCTCTTCACTCCCTCCCCCTCATGAATTGTCTTTATATTTTGATAATATGACGAAAGTATTTGTGAATATAATTTTTTTTTATTATGTCCGAGTCTTGCGGAAGTAAAATCTAAAGTAAAAATGAAAATAGTAAAGATAACTATATTTTGTATATGTAGTATAATATATATAATTTCTGGACCGTTATAATGGCTTTAATACTTTAATTTATGGGAGGGTTAAAAGAAGGGCGGTCTGTGAGAACTCCCTCAGCGATGGTTCAAGGGAGCATACTCTCTAAAATAAAGGGGGGGGGGGTAAAGTATGCATTTTGTTACGTATTAGAATTTCGAATAGTCCGAATCCGAGTTAACTGATAATTTAAATTTAGTAGTTAAATTGTACTTTGGATTTAGTATTTGAATAAATTTCGAGCAATTAATTTTTTGTTATATTTTTCTAGTTGCTCGAGGGAGGGTGATTCAAGAAAATCTTGATATTCAGACATGATCAAATATTGTTGGCACTGATAAATATAAATTCAATTGTGATTTAAATTTTAATTTAGGTCGAATTTTGTCTCTGATTCAGATCTCGGACACGAGCTCCCAATTTATTATGTTACGTATTAGAATTTCAAATGGCCTGAAATTAAGTTAACTGATAAATTTAAATTTAGTAGTTAAATTGTACTTTGGATTTAGTATATTAGGCATATATTAGCCAATTTACGATATTTGCCAACAAGATTAATACACACTAACATCAATACGCTTTAATATACACACAACAGTACAATTTGCAGTAACAATTATTACAAATAGTTATTACAAACAAACGTTTCACAAACTTACAAACAATATAAAATCTTCTTTCTAGTTTGGAACTCCCTTGATATCTTATCGAGGGTTTACGATGAGCGAGTTAATTATGAGTTGATGTAAGAACGATTCGCCGGGAAGCTAGCTAGCTTTGTCCTTAGCCACACACACTAGATTTTCCACCGTTGAAGTTAGGTAACGTTTTCGCAAAAATATTAATGTCCGATGTGAATCCACTGAAGTTAAATGAGTTGTAATGTTCGAACTTTGTAAATATTCCTGGTCAAATATCTGAAGTTTTCCGATTGGTAAGCGTTATAACAATCACAATTATAGCTACCAAAGTGTATAGCACACTGACGAAAGCAAACTACTAATAGATAATCTCTTTTGGCGCGTCGTGCTGGTTGTATTTATAGCCGTGTGGAGGCATTCTAGAAATTTCTGTATTACGTAACAATACAATTTAAGTGTTTACGTATATTCATATATTGTTGATTCTTACTCTCGAGAATATTCTACAACTTTGGAGAATAGGCGGGAGTTTCGCATTACATATTTAACACTACAAGCTATACATCTTTTTAAATATAAATAATCTAAACAACGTCGATATTAAAATAAATATATAATAACAAATTCGTTATAGTTTTTATTCATGTTTCCTATTTGGATGTTAATATATTAAAATAATCATTCTTGTAAATGTTCTCTTAAGGTGCTTGACGTCACTAATTTTGAAGAAACAGCATCTACTCAACACCACCCACCACCACCTGTTGGGCTACTTCTATCAGACCGATTAGTATAATTTGATTGTCACTCTTTTAACGCATCCACAGCCCCAAAGTGCGAAGCGCGATTTTTTTTTTTGTTGTTGTTGTTGTTTTGGTAACAGGAAGCGAACGCAGAATCTGCATATCCATATTTTGGCATCCTAACCGCTGAACCACGTTCTACCCAAGAAAAGTCCAGAAATTAAAAACCCAATTAGAATTTTTCATTAGAAAACTTTTAAAAAGAAGCACGTACGTGGAAGTATAAACAGTTATTTACAACCTTTTGTCTTAATTTTCAAAGTTCGTTTTTATATAATCCCTCGCATTTTTCCTTGGTAAATTTGAAATATGTTCAGCAGTTTTCTGGCCTTTGTCGTATGTATTTTAAGTGTTTAGAGTATTCGATAAATTTGTTTTATTACAACTTTGTGCTGTTTTGGTTTGTGTAACTATAATTTGCATTAGTATAGTTATTTTATATTTTTCTTTTCTTCATACTTTTTACAATATTTTTAATTTATCCTTCATGGCCGTTACATAAAACACATTAGCGTGGTTTAATGATGCGTAAGTTCTCATTTCTGAGAATTGTTATTTTTTTTTCAAACGTATTTTACGAAATAAATGGCTTTGCTGGGAAACTTTGCATAGTACGTCGTTATATACAAGATACCGATTAACGTAGCTGATTAATAGTGTGACTATAAGTATACTTTCATATTCATAACTATGAAACTACCATTACAAAACAACGAAAAATGAATAATATGTTTATAAATACAAAATAAAAGGTATAAAAAAAGAGAAAAGAAACAATAGGACAAATGAAACTATATTGATAAGGCACTCTTTGATATCAAAAATTCAAAGGAATATTATCACAGACAATGTTATATGAAACCATAGAAACTGGATTGATTCAGACAGAAAAACAATGGGATAATTAATCAGTGGACACACGAACCTAAGCATACAAAGATCGAGAGAGAGCGAGGGATAATGTATAATATTTTCGCTGCCAGAAGTCTATTTTCACACATGATAGTTTATTCGTGTATATGACTACCACACCAGTATTTGAACCGCACTCACGTGCTGCTACGGCAACCGTGCCATATACATATGAAGTCAGACTTAATATCCTCTAACCCAATGAACCATCCAATATTAATGGCATATTACATGAAATATTTAACATCGCGTTTCCAATCTACCTTATTCAAGACCAGGCAAATCGGTAAGCTTTGAGCTACAGATTTATAAAAACAAAAGTGCTTTTCTCCATAAAATTTAAAATGGCACATGTTATATATATATTTAATTCCCCTTAAAAAATTTAGTAATTTCCTAATTGTGTGCAAGCCAAACTTAACACAGGCACGCTTGTTACTGAATATATGCATCACGAAATCTACTCAAACTCAGCGATAACTTTGTAAATCGATGAGCCTAATAGTATTTCGGACTCATTTTTCTCCACATATATATATAAATACATATATATGTGTATGTATAGGAACGAGTAAATTTTGATGAAAACTGTGCCGGAAACATCCATTCTATATGACTGAAAAACTTGAACTGATTTAAAAAAAAAGAATTAGTATTCTATAGGTTTTACTGACATAGTAAATATATGTCGCTGTTTGCAAACTTTGTGTTTAATACATCATTTTGTGCATTTTGTATTGTTAGTTTCACGTCATCTTGTATATTTTGTATTGTTAGCTTCACACCATCTTGTACATTTTGTATTGTTAGCTTCACACCATCTTGTACATTTTGTATTGTTAGTTTCACGCCATCTTGTATATTTTAGATGGTGTTAGCTTCACACCATCTTGTACATTTTGTATTGTTAGTTTCGTCGATGGTTTTAATATTAACTAAAATACGCATTTAAAAATACTTGAATTGTTCAACACATTTCATTGTTTGTCTGTTACTTATTTGACATCAAACTTCCATGTTTTTGCCTAGAATTAAAGCAGAATATAATTTTAGGTGATAAAAGATCAACGACAAAAGTACGAGTTACCGTAATGTCAGTATTACGTAGTTACGTGAGTTTCTTTTGTTTGTGCAGATTACATGTTTGTATAGTGGTGCTTATTACACATCTCAACGTTTAAATTTCTCACGTCATGTCTTTTGACGTGGTTTTGTTTTGCTTCTTTCTAATCCCGTCTAGTCTCAAATTTGATCTCGCAGTATTTTAACATCTGTGTATGAATTGAAAGTTGTATAAATGTATAGATGGCGTTATGGCATATTCGTAATACAAAATGGGATTTAACGCATAATTATTGTAGTGAATGCACTTTATTTTATATCGTTTCTTTTTGCATGTGTAAATTTCACCGTTTTTCTGGTTTTGTTTTTTTTCTTTTCCGTTAGCAAAAACCAGTAAGTGTAGATACCATACAGTTAAAATAAAGTAGTTATGGGCAATTATTGTTTAATGTATGCATTATATATATACTTACAGACATGACCCGAAGCCAGTATTACATTTATATCATTGAATGTGGCATTCGGTTGAAAGTAATGTGTTCAGTATAGTACCCAGTCATACCTGCTGTTCTGAAAGTCACACGTTGAATATTTATTCCCAAAGATCAAACAGACACAAGCATGTGGTTTTTACCATTATATACAGCGAGCGGGACGTATTGCCTGTCAACCGTTGTATAATGCTCTTATTCAGTTAAGAATTGTATGTTTTTTATAAATATAAAGACGAGAATCAACATATACAGCCGCTCTAATATCGCAAAACACTCCATCCCTTCCACCTAATAGTTTTGACCTTTGTCTAGGGGTCAAGATCATTTGAGCATTGTTGTTTTTGCACTCTCAGTCTTGTATTTCAAACTTTGGGTACACTTTCATTACTGTTGACTGACGTTTCAGTTAAAACTGTATAAATCATCAGACAAGACCAATCACAGCGCTCCACGCTCATGGATCAGGAACATGACTGAAAATTATATCATTCGTTATAATGTATCTGTAATTATCGTGCAACATTTTCTGAATACTTATAAACTAACGATAAAATCCTGAACACTCGCCCATAGTTTTCATTTGTATTAATGTTTTTATACAGCTTTTAAGCTAGTAATTGCATTTTGAACAGACTACAGATTTAAAATATTATATATTTCTAAAAAAATAAAATAAAATAAATATTCGAGTTACATCGTAAACCGAAAAATGTATGGTAATTTAAAAACAGCAATATGTAGCAGGTTGGCCCTATAGTAGAATTCTGGAGTTTTGAGCGGGCGAGCCGAGTTCGAATTCATGTAATACCACAAAATTATTCCCTACCTTTAAGCTGTGCGTAGGTTATAAGAGTGACAGTCAATCCCTTAGTGTGGACGGTGGGTTGTAGTGTATTGCTTTGCTGTATCCTAGTTGGCCGGATGAGTACTGGTATTGGGCGAAAGATTTCGTCGACACTAGATATGGCTGATATAGTGTACTTGCTATTTGTATTATACATATTATTCTTTGCTTTCTCTCAAGAATTCTTGAAATTACTAATGTAGTTTTCTTTTTCTACTTGACGATATAGTGGTTTGAACCGTTCCGAGAACAGGAAAACTTGGTTGCTGGTTCACCAGTTCTGAATGATCATTCAAATGATAATGATAAATAATTGGTGTAAAAAAATAACTACATGATATTGTGTTATAACTCCTAACCCTAATTTCCGATTTGTTTGTAGTTTTTAAGTGAAAAGCTACACAAGTTGGCTATTTGTGCTGTGCCTACGACGGGTATCGAACCCCTAAATTTAGCGTCATAAGTCCAGAGACTTACCGTTAAGTCATTGGAAGAGGTTTGATTTGTAAATGACTTATATATAATTGGTAATAATTACAATTCACTTACCTAATCTGCTTCATACCCTAACAGTTATTGTACATGCAAATGATGAAATAAATAGCGCCTAGACGACTACTATGTCTGTCGTACGTATCCCAGCCAGGCGGATGAGCCATGGTATTGGGCGAAAGGACTCTTCAGCACTGCATATGGCAGATATAGTATAGTTGACAATATTATTACATATTCTTCTTTGCCCTCATTCATGAGCGCTGAAAATAAGTAGAAAAACAGAAATGAAAAATAATTTAATTTTGTAATCCTTCAGAGAAATGTATACTCCAAAACCATTTTATTTTTGTTTTCTGATTACATTCGAAGAAAAATAAAATTTTGGTAATATTCGGTAAGCCTACCTTTCTCAACCTTTAAGTCATTTAGTTATGATAGGTCAGCAACTTTCTCTTTGAATTCTTCAACCAGAAAAAGCGTTACACCCCTTTTTTTTCTGAAAAACAAGAACAAAATGACGCAGATATTTTTTGCCCTCTCGCTAGATCTGGTTTCACCCTTTTATCGTTCACCATTAACAACTCGCTCCGCTCCGATTGAAAAAGCTTGGTCATATTTCGTTCAGAAGGCGTTTTCTTAACTCGGTTCTTACCCATGATGAAGTATCCTGTTGATACGCCACCTAGTTTCAGTAACTTTATTGTCACGTAAGTTAGTTAAAGGTTCTTTTCCCACTGTTGTATTGCGTTTAGACCTTAGAGTAAATCCCAATCGGTCAACGCCGAGTTAGTTTGGTTGTATCACTCAAAAAAGCCCTATCAGAACTTCTTTTGCATAATAATTTTATGTTTACAGAACATTTATGTGTAAAAATCTTGATCTTTTCCAATATTTCACGATACATATTGGTCGGTAATGATTTATTTGTTTGTTTGTCTGGAATTAAGCACAAAGCTACACAATTGGCTATCTTCTTTGCCCACCACGGGTTTCGAAACCCGGATTCTCGCGTTATAAGTCCGCAGATATGCCGCTGGTTGGTTATAAATACAAGTTCTTTACTTTTAATAAGTATCAGTTTGTTTGTTTTTTCATTATTTACCTTTTTAATTTTTAAGTGTCTTTTATTTCGTGATTTCCGTTTAATTATATCTCTGTCTCTAACCTTATAAGTGGTTTGGATAGTGTGTATACTTGCTTGTGATATGTAAAAGATGGAACGGTATCATAATTAAATAACATAGTTCGAACAAATCGATTCGCATTGGTGACGTCATGTGTTTAAAATGTTTCTTTCTTTAATGGCAGCATATGAATACTTTGATAAAACAACTTGATCAAGTCAGTTCGCAATACTATTTAACATATCTTTAATAATATATTCATTGTCTGAAAAAATTAGAAAACAAGATAACGGTGAAGCATTACTACACTGTATGGTGACGTAAGAATTACTGGAAATTAAAAAAAAATAACGTTAATATGTCTGGAAATATACTTTTCTTGTGTTAATTTAACTGTTCATTCAAAGTTACAACTTGTGTCATTGTATTGATACTAAATATAAATTGATTAATCGTTCTTGAATATTGCCCGTCAAGCTTGTAATCAACCATAATTGCAATTTGCATTAATTTGTAAACAAAAATGAGCTTGGTTTGGTAGAGACTTGTAAGGCAAAGCACGAGGGAGCCATAATGTGTTTACGCTGACAGTAACAGTTCCTAACAGACGCTTGATCCTTTGTTCTCTATGTCAGTGAGCACCGCTTTCAGAAGATGAGAGAACCTGGAATATGCCTTCCATTATATTTGTGTCTCAATTGTGGAATACCTCTTCAGCTTCCTGAATGTGTAAGGAAGTTTACAACATAAATGATACAACCGTAGAATGTTATGAGTAGATCAGAATTTTTAACATTCTTTTCTTCCTTGATCTCTGAAATGTTGTCACCACGTATTCGCCCATGCTGTTCACAACTATTTCACACCATAGGTTGACCCAGCTATCACAGTGATACACAATGTGCGTACTTCTACCACTTTTGGCTTTACTTCAAGCTTTCAAGTTCCACACTCAGTATAGGGGTTGACGGTTAATGCTGTATTGGAAGCTACTGGAAGGCAGCTGACCGTTATGGACTCTTCATGCTCAGTTTTGTATTTTTGCACATCCTGCTCTTAACAGTGTCTCCCTAATATATTTTTAATGCTCTGTTGCTATATGTTAGAGACTGAACAGCGTGGAGTTGGTGTGTCACTCTCACAAGTTAGCATCTTTAGGACACACCCAAATTTACCATTTCATCTTCATTTTCATTAAGACTAACCCTGGCTCTGATACATACATAACTAAGCAAGCCTACTGCTAGTTTTGAGCCTATTAACACTTGGAGCCTTTTCTAGTTTTCATGTTCAAAACGTATCAACTTTATTAAGAGAAAGACATTTCTTACATTGATGTGATTACTCGTTCTGGTAGCTCTGAGGGGGAACAAGTTTTTCCACAAAATCTATCTTCGACTTTTGTCTTGTATCTTTATTGTTAGGAAATGTTTCCTAAAACTACTTTTATTTTTACCAATTCTTACTGAATAATTTGTATTATGTCTCAAGGTCACTAAACTGCATCACAAAATTGCAGTATTTTATAATCTGAAACACAGCGATACAGAAATTCTGGAAGTTGTCAGATCGTTGCCATAGTCACAGGAATAATCTAGGTTGTTCTTAGCTGTTCGCTGTTGACTCACTGAATGTTAGTGCCATCTAGTGAATGTAGTAAAAACTATTTACAAAAGTAGTCAGCCTCTCATTACAAACTAACAGCTCTGTGTAAAAAATATTTTTGGTGGTGGTGACCGGTGAGTTTTCGCACAGTTAAGTGCTGACTGTTAATTTCCTTCTCTTGACTATAGACTTAGATTCTGATGTTATGGATAAGTCTTTATAAATGATACACTAAAGCAATTCATACGAAATAACATCATCTGCATGGGTCGCACCTAATTATACTTTAAGTAAATACAACAAATATAATAATAAATATACAGTAATGTTACCGATTGACAGCACTAAAGGTGATCATAATAGCCTATTTAATATCTAATCGTTTTAACTGTACTTAAATAGTTCCTCATAAAATATCAACAAATAAAAATGTTCTGATTTCTACAAGTACTTTCTAATCGACGTCAACTTAAGCTATAACAGTATCTAGAGCGAGCGGTTTCCTGGCATCTAAAGACAGATAATAATCAAAGTGTACTTTAAATATACCAGAGGGTTAAATACTATAGCAACTGCCAAAAACTCGATTTCAACTGTTAAAAGTCCCCTGTTGGTAAAGTACTAAGCTTACGGACTTACAACGCTAAAATCCGGGGTTCAATTCCCCGTGGTAGACACAGCAGGATTGCTCAATGTGGCTTTACTCCAAAACAAACAGACAACTGTTAAACATGCTTTTAAACGCTATGTTACATCAGGAATAGACAAGTAAAGAAAGTGATAAACACCTAAAATAAATTGCAGTGAAGTAACAAAAATCTAGGTTTTTGGATATTTAAACAACTGCTAATCTTAGAGCGAACGTAATGTGAAAGAATTTCAGAAATGCGTGTATACATAATAACAGTAACATTTAGAGCGAGTGATAATTATAATGCTGATTTAATTCTTCAGTTGTATATCTTCCCTATAGTCCTTTGCGTCCCTCACATTTTCTGATGCTGAAGTTCAAGTGTTGATGTGTGGGGAATTTATGGGGTTTTGAGTCCATTTTACTTCACCACATAATAACTTAAATCAAGTAATTAATTAATTGTGGTGAATATGGTTGGAATGAACTTCTGTTCAATCGTATTTCGCTATTGATTTTATTTATTTCTACATGCTATTCATTTTTATCCTACAGAATTTAGACCTAACATGGAAAAAAATTACAACGGAAATGAAACCTAGTGCATTTTGTCCAGTTGAATGTCATTTTTAATATATCAAAAGTCCTAAGAAGTCCAACTAGTAGAACATGCCCATTTTTACGAAAACTGGAAATTCACTGTAATTCTGTTATAAATATTCAAATTTAACTGAAATAAAGTTAATATTATTTTTAATGATGTATGAAGAATTTATAAAAATCCAGGATGTGAAACGTCTTTATTTTGGGTTTAAAAAAGTGAGTATTTTCCGTTGGTTTTCGGTTTATAGTACAATTTGAGAGCATTATACATCTTTCTGTTTACTTGTGCTATGTCTGTTATATATAAAAACATCTTTATCATTTCAATTAATGTCATTGACAGCACCTAAAAAAGGGGGCACAGTTAACAGTAAGGAACTGAAGATAACACATTCGCAACCAACGACAGTACATCTTGGAACTAAAAACGACACTTAAATCAGTTGATAAAGTTCAAGATCTAATATTTTGCAGTGTGTAAAAAGCTACAGATCGGGATCACTGTATTTGCAATTCTGACGTCTCTCTGGGAAGCAATAGTAAAATTTACAAGTTTAGTTGTCATTATTGACATTGGTATGTCTTGTCGTACAATAATACTTGTAGAATATATGTTGACTATGTGCCACATACATATGAACGAGCAGTAATCGTGTTTGATGGTTATGAGGATGACCCAACGACAAAAGATACGACCCATCAGAGATGGGCAGGTACTTCCATTGGCACAGTTGTTAAATTTAAGAAAAAATTAATCTCACGATGGAAAAGGGAGCAATTTCTTGCTTATAAGGAAAACAAACAGAGAGTCGTTTATATACCACAGAAGAATGGTTAAAAATACATCATGGTAAAAGTTATGCGTATTTACTGATTATCCAAACAGCTGTTATATCCTCATCCATTGTTGAAACATCTTTTTTGGTGAACACACTCATTTGGTTGTTATGTTGTTGTACCGTGCATATTCTGATGCCCGCAAGATTTGCTTCAGATCTGAACCTCAATAAAATGCCAAGAAAAAACCAAGCAATAACATTGGATATGAGCTCTGCTAAGGGTGTTCTTAGTCCAGGTGTATACCTTAACATGTTATTTATGAATATAGTAATAGGTTGCGACACAACATCAAGTATTTTTGGTATCGGAAAGGGAGTTTCATTGAAACTTTTCAAGGATAGTCATTTTTTTTCGAAATGAAGCAAGAGTTTTTGGTAGAAAGAATACAACAACAAATCAAGTTATTAGTATTGGTAACAAGAATCGAATATGTTTTTACAAAGATAAAGAAATTGGTGGTTTGAGTTTGATTCGCTCCAACATGTTTTGTAATAAAGTTGCATCCAGTAAATCACATATAGAAACAAAAGTACTTCACCCGCCATCCACAGCTACTAAATACCACAGTTTTCAAGTCAGACAAAGGGAAGAAACATGTCAAAATATGAATCTACTTGACTGGGGTGTCTTGTGTGAAATGATCAAATGGTCCCTAAATGGATATGCCATCTGCTCCCGATACTTTATTGAAGATCATCAGACGTAACTGTAAAACAGATTGCTTGAGTCTGAAACGTAGCTGCAAAACGTATCATGTACTCCCAACTTTAGAAGGAGTTAGCGGTCAAAGTGCGATCCAGTCTGAGTGTATTGTTAATACTAAAGAAAACTAAGTGCATACATAAGTCATGTCATAAAAACGCTTAAATTCCAAAAACATCAGGTCGATTCCAGTCACTTTAAATAAAGCAATAATAAGTTGTTTTTTTTGCAATTTTGGAAAAAATAATTCACCCCACCCAGATATGATTTATGCAGTTTAGGACTACTTCTCTGAACAAATGTAAATCGTCGCTTCATATTTCAGTCAAATAAAATTATTCATATTGCTACATTGATATGCAATCCCCAATTTTTACCATTTTTGAAGAAAAAGCAACGATTTTCCCCAGAATAAAGATGCTCAGTTCCAAAAACTCTTTGTGATTTTTTTGCATATAACGTTTCATAATTAAACAAACTTAAAACCCTTTTCTTTCTTCAAATTGTGCAATGGATATTGTATTAATAACCAATTTAATTCTGGATTATTAACGAAAAAAAGCTAATTTCCCCCTAAAGTGAGAAATTCCACTTCTAAGGCTTCTTGTATGTTATGAAAGTACAATTATAAACGGATATTCTGCAAACCTTCTTTCCTGTTTCAATTTGTCCAAGGTAAGGCCTACGGTTCTGTAGATTGGATGATAGTTTTCAGTTTATTATGAGTACTTACAAAAGAGAAACTTTTCGGCCGGAAACAAAGAAGTTAACTTAGTGGATCTTAATGCATTTTGAATATGTTATGTACAGATACTATAAACTTTATTTTACTCAAATCCGACCATGGAGAGCGAAGTTACAGTGAATTTCCAGTTGTTGTTGTTTTTGTGATTTTACGTCAAAACCACAACTTTTACCCCCAAAATTTGTATGATTCTCTACTTGGACTTCTTATAACTTTCAATTTGTTAAAGGGATATTTAAATTGACACAGCGCACCAGGTTTCATTACACTGGCCAGCAAGTAATTTTCAACAGATATAATTATAGGTGGGCTAGATAGCTCTTGGGACGCTGATTCCAAATCTGTTTTTCGTTTTCCTCTAGCACGTTACGTTTTCATGGTGAGTTTCAAGGCCTTTATTATAATTTAGGTTGTTATACATTTATGTTTTATAAGTGTGTACTGTATGAATTTAACCAAGTGTATGGTGTGTATAACGTTTATGGGAAGTATACTGGAAAAATAAATAAAGTTGTGACGTTAACTAGCCTAATGTGTGATTACTATCTAAGTTGTGCTGAAATTAACACCTGTCATATTTCCGTAACTAAATATGCTAGAAGAAAATCAAAAACAGATTTGGAATCAGCGTGCAAAACTGGTCTAGAAAAGTGTATTTACATATTTGATGAAAGCAAAACGTTCGATTTTGTCGGACGGTGTTATTATTGTAATTTGTTCTAGGTTCAACTTGTAATGAATGAATTATAAGCTTTCTTTTATAAAAGTTCAACTCCTTTTAAAGCTTAATATATACTACAAAAAAGTTTTATTTCTCTGTATTGTTGACCACAATATATTACGTCTCTTTTATGCTTTACTTTTGTGTTACTCGCGATCTTGCGCATAATTCGTGTAACGTGTACCTAACGTGTTTGGAGTATCTTTGACAGTAGGCTTGTCCCCCGGTAGGTTAGCGGTAGTTTTCGGACTTAAAATACTTAAATCTGGGGCTTCTTTCCCCGTGGTGGAAAAAGCTCAGATAGCCCCTTGTGTAGTTTTGCGGTAAAACAACAACAACGACGACAATAGGCTTATGATCCAGAAGAATGATGAAGACCCCAAACTTTGAACACTAAACTTATTTGTCATAGTTTTTTATCGCGGTTATTGCAGAATGAGGCGAGCGTGGCGGCTGCGAAACTGCGAGTCCATTGTTCGCGTCCCGATATTGCAAAAAAAATGAAGCTATGGGTGAACGAAAAGGATGATTGAAAAATCTCACTATTCGGTCAGACAAGAGCAGGAAGAATTGGACTAACTGCCTTCCTTTTAGTCTATCGTTTCAAAATTAGGGACGGCTAGCGCAGATATCCTGTGAATGACTTTGTACGAATATCCGAAAAACAAACAATAATATTATAGTTTGAAATGTTTTTATATCTCACTGCAAACCATGTTCCTGTGACATGTGTGTTAACTAATGGAAATGCTAAGTAAAAATTACATTTCATAAGTATATTTCTATGAGAAGCTAGCCCTAATATTGGAAATAGGAAAACGGATGGATCACGAAATATTTCTCGCTTTTAGCATGAAAGGCAATCTGTTCAAAATATGTTAATGAACCTTTTGAAAACTTAGGTTTTTAAAGCATGAGGTATATTATCTGCTTTATTATAAATGTTATGCACTCTCAGAGAAAAATGTATAAATAAGGAATATATTACCCTTACTATAACAAAAATTTAAACGGAATGAAAATTTCTTCCTTTGAAGGAGTATATTTCATTTTTTGACTCCTTAAAAAGTTTATAAATGGAGTATTTCAACATCCTTTTTTACTCCTTTTCTTCAAGCTCAAGGGAGTAACGTTATTCCTTTTATTTGTATTTTGTCCTTCATATTTTCACTCCATAACAGTTTTTAAAGGGAGTATTTCAACGTGATTTTTACTCCTTTTCCTCAAGCTCAAGGGAGTAACGTTATTCCTTTTATTTGAGTTTAGTCCTTCATCTTTTGACTCCATAAAAAGTTTTTAAATGGAGTATTTCAACATATACTACCTATTTTACTCCTTTTCTTCAAACTCAAGGGAGTAACGTTATTCCTTTTATTTGAGTTTATTTTTTCTCAACAAGAAAAGAGTTACATGGTTGTTGATTTAAGCACATTCATTAAATTTTGAAGGAGGCAGCGTGGCCTAGTGACTAATGCTTTGGACTCGTAATAGGATGGTTATGAGTTCAAAGTTTGTTCGCAACATGTCGTTTCCCTGAGCGAGACACTGCTCCAGTTGTTTCAATCTACTCGTATGTACGATGTGTATCAGTGGGTAGGTGGGAGTTAACCTGCGATGGACTGACATCCTTTTAGCATATTTCTTACTACATAAGTTGGTAGAATACGTGTTTATATATATATATCTTAAATATAGATTATTGAGCATGGGTTTCAGAAAACTGTTTGACCACGTTGGTACACTGGCCATATATCAGGATGAGACAATTAATAATGAGCATATTTCATATTGTAGAACATATAATTTATTTTACATTCAGGTGTAAGAACCCATTTAGTTCACATGGAAAAGCTTTCCTTTCACAGATACAAAACCCACATACACACACACACACATATATATATATATTTTTTTATTTTTTTTTGAAGAAACTGCACTTTTTCGTTATTTGTTTGCTTCACACGAACAAAGTCATTTTATGTGTGTTTATCTATCTTGCCATGCCTTCTTTATCGGGTTTAAATGATATCATTTTGAAATAAATCTGTAAGCCCATCTATTTTCCAGCTTTAAAGGTTACTGTAACACCAGTTCAAATGAGTGGTTCTTTTGTGCTTCTAAGAATGAACAAACGTTTATATAGATAAACGTTTATAGCAAGTCATCTTATGTGTTTACCTATCTCGCTATGCCTACTTTATCGGGTTTAAATGATATGATTTTGAAATAAATCTGAAAGTCCATCTATTTTCCAGCTCTAGATTTTACTGTAACACCATTTGAAATGAATTGTTCTTTTGTGCTTCTGAGAGCGAACAAACTTTTCTATGGATAAATGTTTATAGCAAGTCCATCTAGGTTTAACCAGCTGAGTATTCCGCTGTCATTATTTATGCACTCAGTGAAGCAGATAACTATTGTTACTTAAATTATTTAATTATTCTTTTATCAAAACAGTCGTTTTGGGTAAATTTTTGCAATCTAATAACTTAAGTTTTGCCTAGAAAACATCATCATAGAGAAAAATAAAGGTGTGTCTACTGGGTGATATTATTCACTAGGTTTTTAAATTAGTAGAAAACATTTAGGAGGGCTACCGAGATACATATTTTCACTCATTTTCTTTTAAAAACATTTTCCTTTCCATCACGCATATATATCACTTATCAATATATATATTGAAAAATATTATATTTATCAAAGTTGTTTTCGTTTCGTTATTTTTCTTCCAGGTAAGTGAACATGTTCTCCTATGTTTCAGAAATGTTGTTTAACTACGTCAGCATACTCAGTACCGTTCATCAATGTGACGTCCTCGTTGGTTCCGAGGAAATTTTCAATCGATCGGTTGTTTTTTATCGTGGAATAACCTAATTTTGTATCCATTTCTTGCGTGAAACAGCGCGAAGCCATGGTGGGCAATGTAGCGAAAAACCCCGCCAGAGAGAAAACATGCTACACTCCATGAATCCTTTCTGTTGAAGAAGGCTTTTTTACATCTGATACACAGAGCGGAAAGTTATTTGGTCAAGAGCGAACCAGGTAGTTTCCTAAAGATGAAAATATAATTGAAAAAAAAAAAAGACTAGAAAATGTTATATCCAAAAATTTTTTGTTTCAGTTTCGTAATGCTTGATGTTCTTTATGGCAAGACACATTCTATATTAAATATCATCAATGTTCCCGCGCATCTTTTTTTTTATATATATTTAATAATCCAACAATTTTTGAAGTGTTTGTAATATATGATTACTATTTATTAAAATATCGCCCTCGAATCCGAAGATGCCCCCCAGTGACACAGCGGTATGTCTGCGGACTTACAACGCTAGAAACCGGGTTTCGATACCCGTGGTAGGCAGAGCACAGATAGCCCTTGTGTAGCTTTGTGCGTAATTAAAAACAAAACCAAACGAATCCGAAGATATACGGAAGTAATGCATTGTGGCTGTCATGGGAAATAACAGTTGACGTGGTTTTCCGTTGCCTTAATTAACAATGCACATTATTGTTCGACATACTCTCACAGTCCGGCATACTAATCATTAAGCAACACCCGGCGTGTTTGGAACATACGCAGTAAATTATACACGTAAACTTTGAAACGCGCTGTAAAGCGATGCCACACAACTGATAGTTGATCCATCGGCCAGTAGTTCAATGACAGTTTAATGACTGTCTCCACTGTGTGTAGACAGTCGATGCAGCTGATTTCATAGGCTGATTGCAAACTGTAATCTGTTAAGACATGGTGTGGTCTGCTTTAGCTGGTATGGACTTGATATACTAGTAGTAGGTAAAGGAGCTATGAATACGTTCTGATAGTGTGGCAATACTGCATTGCTTGGTGGCCCGGCATGGCCAGGTTGGTGGTTGGGGCGCTCGACTTGCAATCTGCGGGTCGCGGGTTCGAATCCCCGTCACACCAAACATGCTCACCCTTTCAGCCGTGGAGGCGTTATTATGTGACAGTCAATCCCACTATTCGTTGGTAAAAGAGTACCCAAAGAGTTGGCGGTGGGTGGTGTTGACTAGCTGCTTTCCCTCTAGTCTTGCACTGCTAAATTAGGGACGGCTAGCGCAGATAACCCTCGTGTAGCTTTGCGCGAAATTCAAAACAAACAAACAAACAAGCATTGCTTGCATTAACAATATACAAAACCGTACAACTCCATGTCCATCAACAACCACGTTCTTTCTTGACCTGTCCAGATCTCTAGAACGTTTTTGAACGCTACTTCAGAATACAAGGGACATATCCCGAGATATCGCTAAGCTTGGAACTACAATACAAGAGAAGTATAGTCCTACTTCACCAGTGGTTGATGGCAATGCTAGTGATAGGATCCAGGCTGTTATCAATGCTAAAAGTAAAATAACATCCTATTAAAATGGAGTTTCGGTAGTACAAAATATTCCACCCCTCCCATCAAGAGGTGCTGTTCTAATACTTTTCATAACAACGTGTTTCATTTTTGAAAATAATATATCTCCCCCTGAAAATGTTTTACGGTATAAGGCACAATAAATGGTGTAATAATAATTGGTAAACATACAGACTGGAAAGGATGACGTGATATATTGATATCACGTATATGAGAAAGAGAGAGGAAAGTGTGAATAGTAACACTTTTTTCAAGGTGATACCCATTATTAAGAGTAAAAAAACAAAAACAATGTTTTTGTCTTTTATTCTTAATATAGTAGCGTAATGTGTCTGAAAAGATATGATACCCCATAATAGTAATTGTAAATGCTCAGTCGATTGGTTCCTCCTGTGTATAATGGATAAGTTTCCAGACTTACAATGCTGTAATCTGGGTTCGATTCCTCGCGGTGGACAGAGAGCAGATAACCCATTGTGAGCTTAAATTTGCGCCGAAAACAAAACAGCATTAGTTACTTGGAAACATGTACCCAGGGTATGGCTGACATTGAAAGAATTGTGTCACCATGTTTTATTTGTCTTTCATTGTTAATACCTGTTCCAGCTTTTATTCGAACGTATATTTTGGAGGATCTTTCAAGTAAAACAAGTTAGTTAACTTTCTTGACAAACAGGTCATTCTCCTACTTGAGACCGCGACAGCAAGGTCTTAGAAAAATCAACATATCACGACAATAAGACATGGCTGGGCAACAAAAATATTTTTGCTACGAGCCAATAAACATGCTTGAGACATAATAAGTACAAGATTTTAGCATCAAAACCATGCAAATAACACTGTCCACTCAAGATAAATAATGTGATTTAACATATTTATTTTCATAACGACAGAAGAGGTTTAGAAACATGATTTGCTCACAAATTTAAGCGTATTTAATTATGAAAAGAAATACGAACGATTCAAAAGTACTTAATAACTACGTGGCGTTGAGACTGAGGTATTAAAAACTTGTTTTATTCAGGAAAAGTGCATTTTAGGCCATGGCCGCTGAAAGGCGACTAGGTTGTTGAAGTTTGATACAACACAATAGGCGTAAACCAGTTAGCTACAACAACGATGTTGAAGTGAAAAGCGATTAAGCGTCACAACTTCCATTGTCCTCTACGGTACCACGTTTGTCGAATCTCACTCACGCTTTTGACTACCGTTTGAAAGTACCTAAATTATTTAAGTGTGATTTTTTATGTTCTATCTTTTGGCAAATTTAACCAAGTGTAAGTTTAATATATCGGGACATTTAATCGCAATGTATTGACAAACAAACGAGCCAAACCGTTTCTGTAAATATCGGTACATTAAAAATCCATAATTGGTGTAAACTAAAATATTTCTTGTAAATATTGAAAGAAGCGAATTCATGGGAAAAATTAATTCAGATTCTGATGCTGCCTGACATTGAAGAGCTGTCTTCGCTTTAAATAAAGCAAATCTCTCTAAGCTCTCTACATGTTTCTGTGAGGGAAACACGTCAAACCATGGATAGTAATAACTTGTGGTTTGTCTGACTTAACACCGCTGCTGTCATAAATGTCAGTTTTTCATTCTTCCTCGCATTTATTGACAAACTTTAGAGCGGAGAAATTTTCAAAATGTTCATTAAGGATTCTGTACCAAAGTTTCGAGAAACCTTATTTTATTTCACCAAGCATGTGAACATATTCGTATCTTAAAATCAAATTTACTATGTGTAGAAATGCTTATATTTTTCCTAAGTCAAATGAGTAATTAATAGGTTAAAAAAGTTACATAATCTTTGCTTAAGCTCTTATAAGATGAAAAAAAATACTAAATTTAGTAAGTAGTTTGGGAATATGCAATTTCACTCTTTGACTTAGATCTCATATTACAAGTTAACATACAATTTCAATCTTTTTACTTAGATCTCATACTACAAGTTAACATACAATTTCAATCTTTCACTTAGATCTCATACTACAAGTTAACAGACAATTTCAATCTTTTACTTAGATGTCAAAATACGTTTATAGTATGTTACATATGTCACATTACACATATTCAGAAAGCAATTCAACTCTATTTAGAACAGATATTATTTCAGGCGCTGTTAATGGAAGAAGAGCTATGTTATAAAAGAAGTAGCACTCTTAAGAAAACGTGTTGTTTTCCTAATGTAGAGTTACACAATGGGCTATCAGCATTCTGTCCACTACGGGGAATCGAACCCCGCATTTTAGTATTTTAAGTCTGTAAATACAACTGATACACTTGAAGAAAACATAAAATTAAACAGGTTATATATTCAAAAACAATATATGTCGTACAAAACAATGTATTTATAGCGAACTGTTTTATTTGTATGATTGTATTTGTCATATATTAATAAAGACTAAATATTAATTTAAAAACAAAATTGAATTATTGAG
>NW_013666306.1:374638-394479 GCF_000517525.1 Limulus polyphemus
CAAACAAACAAACAAACAAACAATTCTATATAAAAACTTGGAGAGCCAGATCCAGAATCAACTCACGATTTTGGCTTTTAGGGAAGTGTATAAATAATTATGATATATCGAGCAGTATTCTATAGCGATGTATGTACAAAAGTGGAATTTTATATGTGAAAGCATTTTTACATTTTTGATTAATTTAACAAACAAACAAACATATAAGCAACTGAATTGAGAAATCGTAAACAGGAGGACAAAACCTTTTAATCGTTAGCACTTTTGTGAGTTTTAACCTAAAATAGCTATCATATAAAGTAAAAAAATACACAAAAAAGGACAATCACAGCCAAACGCAATCTAATCTATAATATATGAAAGGCTTAAAGTCATCATTCATATACTGTAAAAGACAGGCTGTACAAAGCTTGTTCAGCTTTTGAACGGCTTTTACCACTAATCTTTATGTTTTTGAATTCTAACCTGTTAAAAGACGCCGCACATTACTTACTACAGCTGGTCTCTTTCTGGAAGGTCCTGACTTTCCAAGTTGATCCATATTCATTTGTTTTCCAATACCATTAAGTACAAGGGATGTATATCCCTGTCTTAGAAATTCTAGATTCCCGAACTGAATACATCTTTATGATCCATGTACTTGAATATTTTGCATCGGAAAGCGATTAATTTATCCGTTGAATCACACTACATGCGAAATATCAACATGTAGTCCTGATACATTCCGTTTCACTGCAACTTTATATTGGTTGTAGTTGTCATGTGACTTATTGACTTGCATTTTCAAAATCGTTACTAAACCGTTTGTATTTCATGCTGTCTTTCAACTAAAAATATATTCGGCTATTCCTGCGGTTACAATGTTCAAGTCGAATTTATAATCTGTTTTTAGATATTGTAAAATCTGAATTTAGGTGGTTAGAACGCTCGACTCGCAATCTGCGGGTCGCGAGTTCGCATCCCCGTCCCACCAAACATGCTCGCCCTTTCAGCCGTGGTGGCTTTATAATGTGACTGTCAGTCCCACTATTCGTTGGTAAAAGAGTAGCCCTAGTGTTGGCGGTGGGAGGCTGCCTTCCCTCTAGTCTTACACTGCTAAATTAGGAACGGCTAACGCAGATAGCCCTCGTGTAGCTTTGCGCGAAATTCAAAACAAACAAACAAATTTTTATAATGTGTTTTAAACTACACCACTAAACTAATTTTGAGGATAGATTTATTATACTTGAGAAGTAATTTTAGAAGTATTTCTCTGAGACATTTCTCTGACTTTGTGCTCTGTCACTGTAACTTAGTATTGCGTCGAGTTAATATTCCAGCAAACACTGCCCAATACGTTTCTTATCGGTTTGTTTTCCAAGTATTCTACGAATGTTTTCTTGAAATGCGTTTTCTGACATTGTCTAAATCTTTATCGATATCTGAGAAAAAATTATCAAATCTTTTTAAAGACAACGTTTTTTGAAGATAACAAACACACAGCATAGTTACTAAAGAATGTCCGGTTTTGGTTTTCTTTTTGAAAGTGAAATATTTGGGATCTCTTGTCTGATGCATAGTGCTGCCTTCCCGTACACGTCGGCAGCTAGGCCCAATAACGCCTGATCCGGTTTCCCAATCCTCTTCATTTAGCCCCGTTTGTATGCTGCCTCTGCTGAAATGAGGCCATTAAATTTTACGAGTATTCCATTCGTCATAATGTTAGGTATAACGACAGAGTCAGCGATCTGCAGTCTATTGACGACTCATCGAAAAACCAAGGCCAAGCTTTCGACCGCCTTGGAGCGATGCAGTGGCACAGCGTGTTTACAGACAGATAAGACTTTCGCCATTAATATAGCTTTATTCTGACCTTAGCGACCAGTTATTAGGCTAATTTTATTAGAAAACGGTTGAAGTTAAGACAAAATGATATGCAAATGGGAAAGAAAGAAAATTGTATCTCTGAAAATATGAATTATTAAAAAGGTTATGACTGATGATCAACGAGGACAATAAATATTGATTCAAGTTTGATCGTAATGACAAATACAAAAACTAGAACTACATAAATATACACCTGCCATCTCACGTCAACTTGTTTAATTGAGTTAGACAGTATACTCACTGGAAGAGCGCTACGTTGTAACTAAGTGAATTAGGCCTAATCCGAGATAATCTAAACCAAGTATCGAAATTTAAGCTGTTTTTGTTTATTTGTTTTTAAGACAGAATCAAAAGATGAAATAGTAGTTAAGCCAATAAGCTTTAAAAACACAAAACCACGAGATTTACACAAAATAATGGTAATTAAAACACAAAATAAAGCGAATAAAGAAATATATAAGTTCATAAGATACATAGAAACCAAAGTATAACTAGTCTATCCAATTTAGATTATATTAGCTTGCGATGTTTTGGTATCGATATTCGTATATTTTATTGATAATCAATAAACAATTAGATCAAGGAGCTCAGCTTATTGTCCCACAAGCGTGCGAGGGCTGGACGTGGGCTAGGGGTTATCGTTCGTGGGCAGTGATTCCAAGGATTTGTGATTGTTCCATTGCCGCAAAAACGTGCTCCACACTTCGGAACTTTAGTTGCGCTGTAAGAGTAACAGTGAGACAAAATTGTCCAAGAGTTAACGATTAGCGCTGTTAACTATCTGCCTTCCTTTTTTAGTCTATCAGTTGAACATTAAGGACCTTACAAGATCGTAAACTATAAGTCTTGTGGAATGTAATCATAGGTCTTGTGGAATGTAGCTATAAGTCTTGTGGACTGTAATCATAGGTCTTGTGGACTGTAACTAAAAGTCTTGTGGACTGTAACTATAAGTCTTGTAGACTGTAATTATAGGTCTTGTGGACTGTAACTATAAGTCTTGTGGACTGTAACTATAAGTCTTGTAGACTGTAATTATAGGTCTTGTGGACTGTAACTATAAGTCTTGTGGACTGTAACTATAGGTCTTGTAGACTGTAATTATAGGTCTTGTGGACTGTAACTATAGGTCTTGTAGACTGTAATTATAGGTCTTGTGGACTGTAAGTATAAGTCTTGTGGGCTGTAACTATAAGTCGTGAAGAAGTAATAAAAAACAACAACAATAATCTGTTTTCGGTATCAGAAAATAAACAAATAATAGGTTCAGTGTCGAGTAGCTTTGCTCTAAAATTCTAAAACAAACAAATGACATGCACATAGTGTTATCAGTGACAGGTTTTAGTTATTGAGAATGTTCCATAACATACTAAGAAATTAATATTACGAATATTTAAGAGAGGGCAGATGCAGTCTAATGTCTCCAAAAGGCCGCCTGGAGTGGTCGCCTGTTTTAACCACTCGCACCACTTTACAGTAATGTGTTGTCTGTCAGTCAGTAGACCCTAAAATGACGTCACATAAGAGACGCTTAACGTTGCAATTTGTATTGTCGTTACGTCAGTAAAACGGGCGCATGTCGTGAATCACGAGAGGAATTATGCACTCTGTAGGCTACAACACAGCATGATATATTAACTTTAAAAGCAAGAAATTTATATATTTGTTACTCTTAATTTTGGTTTTATTTAATCTTTAAACAACAACAACAACAAAAAACACTTTCGGGGACACTGCGGAAGTACATCTAGTAATTAGGGTGTATTTATACAAATCACGCGAATTCTTAAGACCAACTATTCGATAAATAAATAAACAAACTGAAAATTTATTCTTCCTCTAGATGCTGCAGTAGAAATACAATATATTGTTTTCTATAATTGAAGAAAGTAGATTTTATACAAAAATATTAAAGAACACGAATAAACATAAATTTTGCAACTTTTAAAGCGCATTTGCTTAAATTCAAAATAAGATATATCATATGCTGCAAACATTTATAAATTAAGTTGATATGTATTTAATACATTAAAAGAATGAATTAAGCATACAGCACACACATATTAACATAACGTTTTCGGACAATATGGGACCTATTGCCTTATCTCGGCTGTTCCATCCTCTAAACTAAACTACAACTATTAATTAATGAATTACAAAAAAATCTTAAAGCCATCCCTTATCATTCATATACTTATCAAGCTTTCTCTCTCTTTTTTTTTTTTTTTGGTTTTATATGGCCTCCCGGTGGGTCAGCGGTATGTTTACAGAGTTCTAACGCTACAATTCGAGGTTCAATTCCCCTCGTGGATCCTGGCATGGCCCAGTGGTTAGGACATTCGATTCGCATTCTGCTGGACGCGGATTCGAATCCTCGTTATCGAATAAGCTCATCTTCACAGGCGCGGGGACATTATAACGTGACGATCAATCCCGCTATTTGTTGGTAAGAGTAACCCAAGAGTGAGCGGTGTTGACTAGCTGCTTTCCCTCTAGTCTATCACTGCTAACGTGGATACAGTTAGCACAGGTAGCTCTCGAGTAGCTTTGGGCGAAATTAAAACAAACCAAACTGAATTAGTTCCACGCAGTGAACAGAGCGTCGTTTAACTAAGTATGCATATATCATACGAATATTCCTTCGAAAGGGGACCCCAGTGGCTCAGCGGTAAGTCAGCAATCTTACTATGCTAAAAATCGAGTTTCGATACCCGTGATGGGCAGAGCACAGATAACCCATTGTGTAACTTCGTGCTAAAAAACAAACAAATACGTTTATGCTTTCGTTTATACATATCTGTAGCTCTTTGCTCATATTTACACATGCATCCTTAAGTATTTTGTTATATAACCCTTTTTATTATCAGTGTCTCACCAAAGAGCTAAAAATTATTTACAGTGTCCGTTATACTTCAAATTAAAAAAATAAATTGTCTTTTGGTGTAAAATTTAGGTAAAGTACGTCAACAAAGAGTAAAAATCCATTTTTACATTCTCCTGTTTATGGTTGATTAAAATAAAGCCAAAGGTTGATTTGTACAGAAAAGAAAACATGCAAGGTTAAAAAGTAAAGAAAGTTTAGGTTATGTGACATGTCTAAAGCACGTGTTTTCACACGTTTTCAAACTTATACATATATAGCTTAAATGCTAATTTATGTGAGCTATGTACTTTCAGTTGTTTAGATTCCTTGCTCGTAATAAACTGTAATTTCTTGCTAGATAAGGTATTTGTTATATATCTTTCACTAACTTCATGTCTCTGCCATGGCGCCTCTTCTCGATAACATGCTCGTTCATCACTATATGCAAAGTGATTTATACAAATACCAAACAAACTAATGAATGATTAATATACATATATTAGCATTGTAAATCTGAAGTTAACATATGCAACCTTCTCAGGAAAGTTATTTTATTCCAAGTGAAAACCCTTCAAATTTCTAGTCTTTATGTGTTCTGAAGTTAATATATGTAACCTTCTCAGGAAAGTCCTTTTATTCCAACTGAAAACCCTTCAAATTTCTAGTCTTTATGTGTTCTGAAGTTAATATACGTAACCTTCTCAGGGAAGTCCTTTTATTCCAACTGAAAACCCTTCAAATTTCTAGTCTTTATGTGTTCTGAAGTTTATATACGTAACCTTCTCAGGGAAGTCCTTTTATTCCAACTGAAAACCCTCCAACTTTCTAGTCTTTGTGTGTTCTGAAGTTAATCCATGGTCTGTACAATAACTTTAATAAGTGATCCTCTAATTTATTTTTCTGCCTAATTTTGTTTATTCCGAGTTCTAACTAATGTTAATGTTCACACCGAAACAGTTGGCATTCAAGTATTTCATGATATAAATAACACCTTGACCACTACTATGCCTGTCGTATCCCAGCCGGCCCGATGGTCCCTAGGATTGGGCGAAAGGCCTTGTAGACACTGGATATAGCAGATATAGTATGGCTGATATATTGTTATATTCTTGTTTACTTTCGCTCATAAGGTTCTTAAAATTAGTATAAAGGTTAGTAATAATACCTATCCTAGTAGAAAGGTGACTGAACAATCTTAATTTTGGGTTAATAGTTTCGTTTTGAGCTTGCTTGCTGATTAAAAGCATTATTTTATTACAAGTTACAACTTTTAAAGTAAGAAATAATATTTTTAAAACAGGTACGACGTTTTGATCACTGGTGCAATCATTCTCAAATACACAAGTTTTAACCATTTTTTTACAGTTGAAACTTGTGTACTTGAGAATAATCCCAGCAATGATCGAAACGCAGTACCGTATCTGTCTTAAACGTTTAACTGTAACTTTTAATAAAATAAACTTAATACTGGTGTAAAGATTAGTAACAATACTTAGTTGTAAGATTACTGAGTAATTTCACCGTTGTTAATATAGTTGTTTTAGTAAAACATTACCAAGATGACTTAACTTTTGTAAGAAGACTCTAACTTGTATTAATATAAAAGTAACTGGGTAATCGTAATCATTGGAATAAAGGCTGTTCATTATATCGGAGTTGAAATATGTGGTTCATGTACTATCAACATACAATCACGCCAATAGTTTGTTTAAAGCTAAAAAATAAAAACTCAGTCTAAGCAACTTTTATTGTTTAGCTGTCGGTATTGGCGCGAGCGAAAGGAAAGACTCTTCTGTTATGTATGATTGTATGTATATTGTTGAAGAGCCTAAAGAAACAAGTTTATCACGTGATTGAAACGCTATTGTAACATTGATCACGAAACATTCTTAGCTATAATGAAAAGCCATTTCAAAACTTGCCCTCCTGTGGTACTTTGGGTGTTAAAACTGCAGTTAAACCATGCAGCTTTGACACCCAGTTTACCACAGGAAGTTAAGTTTTGAATGATAATATACTTGAGTCACCTAAAAGTTTGAAATTGCTTTTCAGATCACGTGGCTTTAACACCCAGTTTACCACAGGAAGTTAAGTTTTAAATGATAATGTACTTGAGTTACCTAAAAGTTTGAACTAGCTTTTCAGGCAACGGTTAAAGCCACGTTACCTGAAAAACCATTTCAAACTTTTAAGTGACTCAAGTACATTATCATTCAAAACTTACCTTCCTGTGGTAAATCGGATGTTAAAGCCGCAGTTAAAGTTACGTGAACTTGTGTAATTTGTGGTAGTAGAAACCTTACAAGTTAACGTAATTTATTTTTCTTTAATAACTCGAAATTGTAAAGTATTTAGTTTATTGTCTTCTGACAGGCTTACAAAATATGAAAATGGCGTATCATTCTACCTACAAATAAAATTTATCGTGGTTAGGTGATAAATATTGCTGGTGTTAATAATATATAGTTCAAGAAAACTGAAAACAAGTTTCCGTATTTGTCTACCGAGTGTTCCTGTAAAACACCTATGCGGTTTAGGATTAGTTTCAAAGAACAGTTTGAATAGGTTTCTTTCGACACAACTAGTTGATATTACACATGGTATTTACAGTTTTGTGTTGACTTCGTGAGCACAAAATTAGCGGGTCTTGGGTACAATTATTCACCAGACAGCTCGTGAGTCCATGAATTTGTTGATTACAGTTGTCATTAATAACACAATAAGAGTCGCATAAAAATATGTAACAAAAATACCAATATCATAATTATTCCCACTAATCACTATTCAGGACCCCTATGTATTTCACATAGAAAGTGAATGATCTTAGCCAACTGTTTTGTCAATTTCTTTTATCTATTATATGCTAATTACCAATTTGTTTATATTTTGCGTTTCGGTAATAATCTGCTGTTGCCTTCAGGTTTGTTCTAAGAAAGGGCTAAGCTTGGCCAAATGGTTAGTGTATAGGAATGCGGATCTAAGGTTTCGCAATTCGTTATCGAAAAAAAAAGTTCGCGCTCACACTTTGGGGCCGAGGATGCGTTATAAAAGTGACGGTCAAATCCCACTATTCTATTAGTGTAGCCCACGAGTTGACAGTGGGTGATGGTGTCTAATTGCCTTTCCTCTAATCTTTCACTTCAAATTTAGGGACAACTAGCGCAGATAATCCCTTTGCGCAAAATTTAACAAGCAACAACAATCTAAGAAGAATTGTATATGGTAGTAGGAATCAGGATCCAATTCTGGGTTTTCTTTCTTAATGGCTGGCGTGCTGTTCATTCCAATGCATATCCTACCTGTTAGGAAATAGTTAGTAATTAGACTTAGTGATCGTATAGGCTGCTAACCATGGCAACAGAAGTAGAAATTTTTTATGTCTACCTTTCCCTATGCACACTTGTAATTGAATATAGTTGAAATTCGGTATTGTCTGATTTTCGAACATGAGACCGGTTTTGCATACGATACCTGCTTTAGAACTTTTTGTTCTTTTATAAGTAATTATATATTTGATATAATCATTAGATCTCGATGCATAGGTCTTCATAGGTACAAGATACGAATAAGATTTAATACATCTATGAATAAGACGATCTGAAGAATCGAAAGTGTGTCTATATGAGTGCGCGTGTTAGAATCGATCTAATCGCACACTTGTGGATCCACGTATGCAGCGGCATTGGTACGTTATTAAATTGTGTGCTCTCTCTCTCTCTCTTTTTTCTTTTATTTTTTTTTATGGGGAAACGTCTCTGGCATTCGTGAAAGTACATACCTAAGTAATTGCATTAAGCAAAATTACGTTCCAAATGGGCAGGGTTTTCGGGAACATCACTTATCCACGTCTGTTTGGCATGCAAAACCACAATGGGTGAAACAAGTGAATGCACTTGGTGAAATTAACCTTCTTGAAAAATTTCCAAGAATAAGTTGTTTGAAAATTGAATCATTTGGCACTGGTCTGAGACTCGAACAGGTTCAAGCGCTCTTTGTATGTGTGATATTTTGGTATCGTTATTTCTCGTTCGATTTTCGTAATAACACAAAACATAAGTCTGTTTAGGTGACTGCATATAACGGCATCCCTTCAATATCATATATTATTGTCAATATGACTCGTATGTCTACATATCGTCAGAATAGCTGTTACATATCTGAATATTGTCAGTGTGATTGTCACGTATCTGTATCAGGTCAGTGTGACTGTTACATAGCTGTTTCTGGTCAGCGTGACTGTCACATATCTGTAACTAATCATTGTGACTGTCACATCTGTATATTGTAAGTTCAACCAGGACATAACTTCATGTAAACACATGCCTTTACAATACATGATTTCGGTAACATATTTTATCAGTTTTTTTTTGTTACATATTTCTCTATGTGTATTCATTAGTAAAAACTTAAGTTCGTTAAATGGTGATCTTTACAATTATATATATAAAGTGCAAAACCGAGCTATTGGTATCCCGTGAAAATTTTAATTATCACATGTTTTAAATAATTTCGAAAATGATTTCAAAACTCTACTGTGTGAACATCAGTTTATGATACGAATATTTCGGTTGTTAGGAGTTTGTGTAACTCAGAACTCATTAGTAGTTTTCTTAACTACAATTACCAGTCACAGTTTACTGTTTTCCCTTTTTGTTCGATGTTGCAAACTACATTGTTCTTGCTCCTTAGAAGTCACTATACAGCTAAATGTATCGTTTCTTCTTTTTTTAAGCTCTCGGTATTATCCAAGTACCTGTCTAATAAAGTGTATAAACATGCACTTTATTTTAGTTACTTCACTGTGGAGTAATTTTCTTCAAAGCTTGTGTTAAGATAATGTTACGCTATAAAGTCCAAACTACCGAAACAACCCTGAACGATGACGCATTTTCAAGGTGATTTGTCTTCGTGTGCCGGCCCATCGGTCCTGTTTCCGGCAGCTCTGCGTGCAGTGCGGGTATCCATCACCTAACAAGGCGACTCTGCAGTAGTTATATCTGGCAAGAAGGCACCGAACTTTGACTAGTATTGGTTTACACTAAAGTTTGTACAAGGGCATCTCTCTCTCTCTTTTCTGAAGTTGCCGAGAGCTTCAGATGTCTTCTGTCTTCAGCATGTTTAGACCTTAGAGACGCTCCATACTGCCGGATTTAGCAGACAACTAAACACACACAAATTTAAGCGAATGGCATTACGATTAGAATAGAAGACACATGTCTTTGTACAATTCAAATACATTCAGATTTCCTTTCTAGCCACTTCAATATTGAACATCTCGTTCCATCCTGCAAAATACGATGCTTCTAGATAACTTGATCTATTTTTTTTCTGAAGATGCGAGACTGTTGGAGCTGAATTAGTAGACATTCCTTCACACTTTCATCCGTTATTAGTCACTGGATTAACTGGTTATTTACTTAGGTTTGAATATATTTTCATCATCAAAACGTGAATTTCGGTGAACAAAAGATGAAATATAAGCCTGATCTAATCTTTGATATGCCAATTCCGCTAGTGGAACAAACCAAACAAACTGTCGCATTTCACCACCAAATGAAGCCTACTTTGTTTTTAGGCTTCACTTTTCCAAGCAGCGCTGATGAGCTGTGAATTTAGCGAAACTAATCTGCTATAGTAGAAGTAGTGAATCAAAGAATAGATTAGGCAGCTAAGTCATCTGTTCTTTACTGAAATTTACATTTTGGCGAAGAAAAAAAATTCATAAATAAACAAATACTGCATGCCGATGACAAACTTCATTATAGTTAGTTTTATTAACTATTGGTTGCCCCCCAGTGGCACAGCGGTATGTCTGCGGACTTACAACGCTAGAAACCGGGTTTCGATACCCGTGGTGGGCAGAGCACAGATAGCCCTTGTGTAGCTTTGTGCATAATTAAAAACAAACAAACAAACAAACTGTTGGTTAGTATGTTGTTATTGTTAGTAGTTTAGTATTAAATTACATGGTACCAGAGCCCTGCTAAAATTTATCAGACATGTGTGGCATTAACATCAGGCTAAAGATCTCATATTCAAAAGCTAATTTCCATTTCTGTAAGTCCATTTTTAAATAAAGAAAATATATGTAGCACTAATTATTTGAGACTACTTACATTAGTACCAAATAGAATACACATATAGTAGCGAGAGAAAATACGCAACTGAACTTCCTTTAAGTTAAGCCGCCAAAAAAGAAAAGAAAAAGAAACGACAACTGGGTACCAAATTAAAATCACTAATATCAAAACAAGTTTTAAAATCGCATATCTTATTAATTTATTATCTTTCTAACTGCACTATACTGCTAACAACCTTGACTTTTATAATGCCTTACATACCTCCTATCCTGCCAGCATGAATAGCTAAAAAGTGACCTTCATTGTACATTATGTAAATAATAAACCTTTTAAAAATGTGTGCGTTTTAAACACGCGGTATAATTATAAAAGTTACTTTTATTAAGTGCATTAATACCATATTCGTGTGACATGATAAACATGTGACCTATGACAAAAACCATTTCACCATTTTAACGCTCTGACACATGCTCTTGAGTCCCAACGGTCGCATTGTGCCTGACGCCAGCTCCTGAGGGAGAGTGGCAGAGTGTGTGCTGAGCGGTCTGAGAGCTCTACCAGGGGACATGGGTGATCACACACATAGATAGGTTGTTCGCTAGCACTCTAAATGTGTATGGTTATGAAAGACACTTAATTTCAGGCATAAAATATCATTGGTAGTGAAGGCTTCCAACCGATGATTCACTGCAAACTTATCATTATAATTGTTTCTTTTTTTGTTGTGCATTGATGTATAAAATTAAGTATTTCTGGTCAATTTCTTGAATTAAATTGTCATTATTAATTTATAACTTTTTAAAATGATTTAATTTTCCAGCTTTTATAGGTTAGCCTACCTTTGTTCAAAAGCCCTTAATAGTTACTGATAATGTAGGCAAATATTGGACTATATATAGGCAAATATTTCTGACAGAGAGTGGATTTAATGGCTCGCTAGCCAATTTATTCGAGTTTTTCATCAACATTAAAAACAAAAAAGTTGGTAACTAGCCAAGCTCGTGACTATTGTTTGCTATATTCAACATAGCGCCATCTCGTGAATATTTCATGAATAACTACATTAGATTTATTAATTCATTGACATTGTTATTAAGTTGATAACTTAGATAAGGGTTATAGTTATTAGCTTTGGTAATGCCAGAAACGTCTGATATACATTTCATTTTGCACGGTTCTAAATTAGAGACGCTTTAATACAAAACGTTGGTACTAACAAAGTAGTTTTCAATATCAAATAATCATACAACAATGTTGGTAGAAAGATAACTATATTTATAACTACAACTCTACGTTTACTTCAGTAGAGTATTATAATAATGTAAAATTTATTCTGATGCTGTCCTTATATTATTGGAAAACTGGTTATAAATTCAACATCAAAATATGTATAAAAAGTTGGGGTTCCAAATGATAGTTTCAGCCCCAAAACAGATCAAGATAAAAACAGTTGCACTTCTGTGTACAAACTAAAAAATGGCAAAAATCAGTGTACATCAAAAGCAACACTGAATTTCAAACAACAATATATTCAAGATGCTTATATTATATATGTCTGTACCTTCAATTTCAAAAAGAGTCGATTAGTGTAGAGTTCATGTACTCAACGTAATTATATAAATTGACGATCGCATGTTCTAAGCAAGTTCTTCTCATCACAAGAACTGTTAATGTTGTGAATTTTCCCTCTTACGGTCTATATGTATAGCCAGATATCAACTGGATTGAAAATCAGTTTGTTATATTCTAAAGAAAAACCCAATTCCACGAGAATCAAAATAGTCTCGAACTTCTTTCGTAATGATTACTGATCTGAAGGTGATGTCCCCCGGTGGGACAGCGGTAAATCTCCGGATTTACAATCAGGTTCGATTCCCCTCGGTAGACCCAGCAGATACCCCGATGTGGCTTTGCTGTAAGAAAACACACAGACACATACACACTGAAGGTAACTTAAATAAAATTTCCTTATCTTGTTCGAGAACCATGTTAGTTTTTTAATGAAAGGATACAGTTAGCCCTACAAAGTAAACATCATATGTGGCATAGTCTTTGTTGGCAAGGTTCTCTCTGTACGCTTGTGTTCTAGAACCAGGGTGTCCTATTAAGATGGAGACTAAATTCAGTACACACCTCCTACTTCTGTATCACGCCATTCTTACACTTGATCAAGTTTATTCGGTACAGCTGCGAAAGCAGACGTGCTTGCTCGCGTGAAAGGGTGCCCTCCACATATCCACTAAAATCCATCGATCCCTCTTTCACTCCACATTTTTGAGTCAGAATGACACTACAGGTTTTACCAGTGTTCGTGAACTTTAGCTTTGTATTCTAACTGGAAACAGTGCTTGATGGTTTGCTCCTTGGTTCGGTAACAAGTTGGTTAGGAAAAAAACTTGACTGTGATGATTTTTTTTTTTTACTGTTTGCAAGATTGCTTTGGAGATTTCCAGCGTTTTAAGGCTCTCATCCTTTTTTTTTTAGCTCGCATTTTAAAATATTTCATAGGTTTCAGACTGTCGTGATGTATTACAGTGTTATGCTTCTCGAGTACTAAGAGTGTTGTAAAGATTGGAATTCTGCTCGATCCATGATATCGTCATAATAAATGTTCCTCTCATAGCTGTCTGAAATGTAAACAGACGCACAAACATAAGTTTGTATTAGTAGCAAAACACATTACATAAGTTTGTATTAGTACCAAAACACATTACATAAGTTTGTATTAGAACCAAAACACATTACATAAGTTTGTATTAGTACCAAAACACATTACATAAGTTTATATTAGTACCAAAATACATTACATAAGTTTTATTAGAACCAAAACACATTACATAAGTTTGTATTAGTACCAAAACACATTACATAAGTTTGTATTAGTACCAAAATACGTTACATAAGTTTGCATTAGTACCAAAATACGTTACATAAGTTTGTATTAGAACCAAAACACATTACATAAGTTTGTATTAGTACCAAAACACAATACATAAGTTTGTATTACTATCAAAACAGATTACATAAGTTTGTATTAGAACCAAAACACATTACATAAGTTTGCATTAGTACCAAAATACATTACATAAGTTTGTATTAGAACCAAAACACATTACATAAGTTTGTATTAGTACCAAAACACAATACATAAGTTTGTATTACTATCAAAACAGATTACATAAGTTTGTATTACCAAAACAAAACAGACTCAAAAAGCAATGAAGAATAGTTGTTGTTTTATGCTTTGTTTATTTGTTTAACACAAAGTTACACAATGGGCTATCTGTGCTGTGCCTGCCACAGGTATCGAAACCCGGTTTGTAGCGTTATAAGTCTTCCGACTTACCGCTGAGTCCTTGGGGGTGAGGGGTCGCTGTGCATGAAACACTATCTAATTGTTATCTTTAGATAGAGATACAATATTATCATTATATAATATTTTTCTAAGTAATTGAGCTGAAAATATTACATGAAGTAAAACAAAGATATGTCTTATGAGTTTTCGATTGTCAGAAGTTTTACCAAACTGCCGTTTGATTGTAGTAACATTAAAACACATAACTCAATGTCGTGCGTTACTAATAATAAATCATTTTAAAAAAAAAGGTAACTTTTAGAATTAATACAGGTGAAAAATAATAAACCTAAATCTACAGATCTATGTATCTAATTTTCATTTGATAATTCCCTTATAATGTAAGTTAGAAAATCTTTCGAAAACCACAGGTGTTGTGGTAACTAAAATCCTTCGTCCAGTTGAACTCTTAGGTCGCTTGTGTATCATAAGTTACATATGTATCAATGAGATGTAGATAATTCCTCAGTCTTTGAGGTAAGAACTCATACAGTAAGTATAAAAATGGAACTAAAAATATCGAGCTGTCATCATCAAGCCTGAAAAAAACAAGAGCTTCAACGTACAAAACTTAGAAAAACAAAGCCTAATTTTCTACCGACCAAACAGGCTGAAGATAACAGTTACGTAGCCTTTTACAATATATGTTTATTTCTTGTTATTCCAAGTATGCAAACGAGTGTAGTAGTTGAAATGTTTACAATGTGTATTTAAGTATTTAGTTATTGAATCTCTATCATGTGTGTATTTATGTAATTACTGAATGTCTATCGTGTTTTGTTATGTGTATTAGTTATATTTACCGTGTGTTTTTAATCTGTATGTAGTTATTGTCTACAAAGATAAATACAGTAAATATTCAACAGCTACATGGAGAAACATACACTGTAGTTATTGTCTACCCTTTATGTTTATGTAATTACTGAATGTCTACAGTGTGTTTTTAATCTGTATGTAGTTATTGTCTACAAAGATAAATACAGTAAATACTCAACAGCTACATGGAGAAACATACACTGTAGTTATTGTCTACCTTTTATGTTTTTGTAATTACTGAATGTCTACAGTGTATTTTTAATCTGTATGTAGTTAATGTCTACCTATATGTTTATGTCGTTACTGAGTGCACACTACTAAGCGTATGCTTATCTGTGTAGCTTTTGAATGTGTACTGTGTTTTACTTATTATTTTTCAGAACCTGTCGCATGTTTGTCCGTATAGTTTAGAAATATCTACAGTGTATGTTTCTTCATGTAGCTGTTGAATATTTACTGTATTTATCTTTGTAGTTTCACAACATCTGTCGTATATGTTTATCTATGTAGTTGCTGAACGTCTGCCGCGTGGGTTTATCCGCGTCGTTTCTGAATATCTGCTGTGTGTTTATTCATGTAGTTGCTGAATGTCTGTTGTATATGTTTGTCCCTATAGTTTCTGAACGTCTGCCGCGTGTGTCCAGTGGCACGGCGGTATGTCTGCAGACTTACAACGCTAGAAATCGGGTTTCGATACCAGTAGTGGGCAGAGCATAGATAGCCCATTGTGTAGTTTTGTACATAACTTCAAACAAACAAAAAAGATATTCAGCAACTACATGGATAAACATACGCAGCAGACATTCAGAAATTACATGAATAAACACAGTGCAGACATTCAGAAACTACATGAATAAAGGGGGGATGCTGAATATCTACCGTTTTTATCTATGTGGCTACTGAATGTCTGCTGTGTTTACGTAATAACTGTCTATTTTCAGCGATATAAAGTAAAGATTTTCTATTATATTATAGCGATTCTGTTCGCTTTCATTAATAGTAAAAGTGGGACCTTTTTAAACTCAGCATCATGTTTTAGTCAGTATATGATTGAAGCCATACCCGAGAACCAACATAATAGTGTCTGCATTCTTAGCGGTCCTTGCCTTGCATGTAATTGCCAGAAGTTATTGTCCAGCTTTCTATCAGATTCCCTGACTCGGTTGTTATACTTCCAGATTACACACAAGATACAGTGCACTCTGATAGACATCGAAAAACCAGTCTCAATTTCCTTCCATTTTCAGCATGCTCCGTGATTTTATTTTCATTTTATTGCAGTACTTCCTTCCATAGCTATGTTCATGTGCTTTTGTTACTGAAACTTTTATAAATTAACGTGACTGTTGAAAGCATGGCTCCATAATTTCGCTACGTTTTATGGCATAGAATTAAATAAAAATATGCAGTCGGTTTAAATTAGTAAAGTTGTAAATTGACTATATTTTGTTGGCAGCAACTCCCAGACATGATGACCTATAGGATTCGCCGTTTGAATGTCAGAAAAAAGAAAATTATTTTATGACTAAAAATAGGGCTCACAGATAATTCAAAACCAATTCTAGAATAGCTATATGCAAAGATAACATACCTATACTACGTGTTCATTAGCACAGTATGCTTATCAGTTGCCCGAGTTGGCGGTTCTTCATAAAGCGCTGTGGGAAGATTATGACGTTTATTTGATAACAATCACTGGACCGCAACGATCGCTGTCTCTGATCGTGTACGTTCAAAGGATGTGTGGCCTATACCGGGTTACATCCCCCAAAACGTTCTCACTTACCATGTGGGCCGGCGACGGTGTGCCCAGCCTGAAATTAGATTGTTTTGGAATGTTCTGAGCGGTAACAATACTTTCACTAAGAAATAAGGAGATCTAAGAATGCGATAAAGTCTTCGCTAATTTAGAAACACGTGTATTCATATAATTTCCCCCTATCTTTTTGATAAAAATTAGTAACTCCTCAGTGATTCTCCATTTTTTTAATAGTAAGTTGAGCTAGTAAAATTTTACGAATATATTAGTAGTTCTGTTCGATTCGAAAGTCAAGCCACTCTTCTCGAAAAGTGTATTTGCCCGTTTTTGTTGCTAACTGACTTTATTTTTCGGGTTTTTCAAGATAAATATTTTGAAATATACACGCTAGTTCAGTTGTAACTGGGATGTAAATGTTTAAAAAGTAACATAAAGCAAAAACACGGGTGAATACAAGCGTATAGGTTATAAATAAACTGTAACTAAGTGATTTATATCGAGTCCAGATTTTAAAACTTAACCATATTTTGGAGACTGAATATTAACCTGGGAGCGCAGGATTCACAGGAAAATGTAATCGTACCTACCAAGTCTAAACGTTTTAGATCATAGCTATCTCAAAATCGTTAATAGCATTGGCGCCCACAGGAAGGGGCAAAAAATTGCACGTATTATGATGTAAACTTAACATTGTAGTTAAACTAAATATTTTAAGTAATTTTATTAAAACTGTAAATTCGTGTTTGCATTTAAGCACACATAACACATATTCTTTTAGCCCATGATTAAAAGAGTTGTCAATAGAATATGTCGTAATAACACATCATTAAAATATAATATGGCCCACTCTCATCAGAAAATGTCTGTGTATATTTTTTCTAATGTGTTGAATTTATGTTCAATTATTTGTAAATATACAATGTGATACTCGTTAGGCCTAAATTCTTATAATGATTTGCAATTGGTACTTGCCTAAAAAAGTCGAGAATCGTGTAAGCTGTTTATGTCACATATTTTATAATCAGATAACTCTTTGCTAGCTGTTTTTTGTTTCGTTACTTTTCTAGAAAAACAGTTTTATGAATTACTTTTAATATTTTCTACAGTAAGATCTTTTGTATTTGAAATATCAGCTTTTATTGTTAGGAATTTTTAAACCAATCAGTACATGTTCGACTTTAGTGCTTTAACTTTATTTCAAGCAGTTGCGTGAAAGTTCGGTTATTTATTATAAATTTTAGTTACACCTGCATGATACTGCTGGGTTTTATTTTCCCTTGGAAATTCATTATATTCTTGTTTCTGGTCTTATGGTCATTTCATTGTGATTTATTTCAGGAAAAATACTAAATTAACACTAGTTTGTATAGTATTGCTATAAAAATGATAAATTTATGTTTATATTAGCACTTTACAAAAGGAAAACTAATCCTTTAATATCTATTGAAAAACAATTGGATATGTGCCAAAACTGTTAATTAAATCTCTCTGAAACCCTGTCTTCATAGCGTGAGTGGAAGTTGCAGCAATGAGTTATAACAATATACCTTTCTGTCTACTAAAGCTTCTAATTTGGCTGATTTGTGTGCTGGCCATTAAATTAAGCGACTTCCGTCTTTATGACATTTACTAAGTCACTAATGTTTGACGACTGCCACCAGTAATATAGTTTGTTTAGTTCATATTGGCAATCTGTACGCAAGGTGGCGGCTACAGCGGGAGCTTCTTTATGGCTTCCCAAGAACATGAATTTTTCGCGGCGAAGTATCGCTTGCAGACCTTGCCGACAGGATACGACGTAAATTACGAAATCCCCATTCTTTATGTTCCCTTCTATTGGGATTTCCTCTCAAGAGGCTGCATTATTGAAGAAGTTTATGATGAGTACAAGATGTTCCCAATCGAGATTCAGCTCACACACACACACACACACTCATACTTATAGTTAACATTTTCATAAACGTGTCGACGGATGAAAGAAGAGTGCGTCCACGTGGACGAGGCAAAACAGAAAGGGATTCCGTGTGGTGCATCGCGTGACAGACTTTATTAAAGCTCGTGAATCAAAGCAACTCTTTGGCCAATCGAAGATGCGCACGAGCTGTGAACCCGAAAGCAACTCTGCTTTTACGCCACTTTTAATAGCAGCGTTGATCATTTTAGCAGCGGCTGTCGGTGGCGGCATGAAGATTTTTGAATGTCCATGTCTCTATCCATCTATCTATCTATCTATCTATCTATCTTTGTACTTAATATCCATAACAGTAATAGAGAGGGTTCGATGAAATATTTTACCGTGGCATAGTTTATCCTTAGGACTAACTGCAAAACTTTCGAGTTTGAAACCATTTCTGATAAAATAGAGTCATTGTAAGATGATATGGCCCTCAAGCCAATCCACAAATATTTTACCGTGGCATAGTTTATCCTTAGGACTAACTGCAAAACTTTCGAGTTTGAAACCATTTCTGATAAAATAGAGTCATTGTAAGATGATATGGCCCTCAAGCCAATCCACAAATATTTTACCGTGGCATAGTTTATCCTTAGGACTAACTGCAAAACTTTCAAGTTTGAAACCATTTCTGATAAAATAGATTCATTGTAAGATGATATGGCCCTCAAGCCAATCCACAAATATTTTACCGTGGCATAGTTTATCCTTAGGACTAACTGCAAAACTTTCAAGTTTGAAACCATTTCTGATAAAATAGAGTCATTGTAAGATGATATGGCCCTCAAGCCAATCCACATCTGTGATACTGGATGTTTATAAATAGTGAACGCATAAGTAATAAAACAAACATATCATTTTAACTTGTAAACAAAGTATTACCTTGAATGTAAAAGAGGTATCTATCTCATATGTAAAAAAACCTACAAACAGCTTAAACGGAATTTAGAAAAAGATCACAGCATAATACAACGTTTTACCGCCATTAATGAGGCGCCATCAGGTATATTACACAACAATGCAACGTATGCCATCATTAACGTGACATCATCTTGTACAATACACAATAGCACCACACGTTTAATAATGGCTGGAGACGGCTTGAATGGGTAATGAAGAAAACTTTAATATAAGTTTAACATAACAGG
>NW_013666306.1:395479-403748 GCF_000517525.1 Limulus polyphemus
CTCCAGCCATTATTAATCTCAAAGTGGGTTCCTCGTCATCGAAATTACAACACGTTTATATATATACCTATTGGTGACGTCACAAATGTAACTCTGACCTTAAAATAAATATAAGTCTACCTCTTTCATATTATTTATTGAAGGCTTCTTTTTATTACAAGAGTCTGTTTTATTTTACGTGATGGAAAATTTATAAATTTTTTCTACGCCTTATCTTAATCTCTTTATGACAACAGATATGACACAGTAAACCAAGTTTTCTGAAAACACTGTGTTTTTTTTTTATCTTTTCAGAAATTGAACATTAGTTAACAGCATTAATGTGCTTTCCAAATAACTTATTACTTCATATAACCTTTTTCTTGAATTACAAATAACATTAACTGTAGACAATAAAGTTTTAATAACCCCGATTTTTGAGACTTATGATAAATCAAAATTCGATTCAAATAAAGATTAGTATGAGTTTTTTCTAGTTACTTTTGTTTTGGAAGTATTATTTATGTTTATAGCCATAATGTTCTTCCCTCTTCTCATTCTCATTAGTAAATTGAATATTTTGGTGTAATGGATTTCAATATACCAGAAACATTTATCCATTTGTCCAGAAACGAAGCCAACTCCTAAATTGACATAATTTTGATTTTATAACCACTCATGGGAATAAAAATATGAGCCAGTAAGGACGCTAAAGGAATATGTACATTTATTCAATGTGGTGATAATAATAATAACGTCATTAAATGGTTTTTATTGTTAGAAAAATAAACATTCTTTTTAATGCATCCATAATCCATAGATTCATTGATTGACACTTGGGTGAACAAAAGCACAACAGCAAAACTATCCAACAAACTTTGAGGTTTTAATGCATTGAATAGATTAATAAAATCCTGTATTTTCTAAGTCTCTCCCTGTAAAGCATAAGTTCCAAACTAAAAACATACCCAAGTAATAATTGAAAACTTCTCTGGTTGAGATAGAAGGTGCGCCCAGTTTTTATGTATTTGTTACCTATAAATATAAGAGTGGTAAAGGGGATAATTTCATATATTTCAGTTACGTTCAATGAAAATTAGTTCAATATTCTTTCCCCACTTTTATTATGGTTGTTATTTAATGGGATATCACATTATTGATATGTCAATAAATCATTCATCTTTTTCTTGATAATCACAATGCTTCATCACAACCACAATATTAAATTTGTCATCCTTTAGAACATTAAGGTCTTTATTATCTCTTAGTTTTTGAAGCATTAATTAATTTCATATTTTTGTAAAATTAGGCTCTAAACATTTTAATTTTAATTTACTCGCCTTACTTTATCAGAAAAATCACTTAGTGCGTTTGACATAAAACAAAAAATATCCTTTGACATCTGTGAACATAATCGTTTATCTTTTATAATCGTCTTCCGGAGAGTCAGGGTTTACAGACCGAGGTTCGATTCTCTGCAGTTAGCCAACCAATTGAGTACAAACAACTTTTTTATCACCAGTACATGTTAAGTTTTTTAGCAGTATCTTCCAACAAGGAAGTTCTTTAAAAAACAAATTACGTGCTCTAACAATTGGAATTAAATAAAGCTTTTAAAACAAAGTTATTTAGAAAAAAAAACTCGTATTGACCTTTATTTGAATCGAACTTCGGTTTAACATAAGTCTAAAAAATCGGAGTTATAAAAACTTTATTGGCCACAGTTAGTTATTTGTAATTCAAAAGAACGGTTATATGAAGTAATAAATTGCGTTGGTGAAGAGGAATGGTTTTCCCATTACTGTTGTTAAGAGGTGTTTAATTACTGAAAAATACTTCGAAAAAAGAAACGAAAATGCAATCCTGTAACTTGCTTTAACTGTGCCATATCTAGTTTATCAGTCGCGATACAAGAATACGGCAAGAAATGGAAATAGTGTATAAACTTCCCATCATGAGTAAATTTATTTTTTAACCGGGAAAACAGTTGAATTCCCTTTTAGAGAAAAGAATTAAGCCAGCTGTAATTGAAAAATAGATTGTTTTTAGCGTAGAATGTGTGGCTTGCAATAATCTTTACGTAGAGAAGACTGAACGGAATTTAAGAAAATAGAATAGAAGAACATGGACATACTCCATCGTAATATATCAATATTTTAAAATATATACATCAATACGGTGAAAATAAAATAAAAATATTTGTTGGAACCTAATGTTAACAAATGTAAAATAAAAGAAGCTTTTGTAATAATAAAAAAGCCTTCAATAAATAAAACGAAAGAGGTAGATTTATATCTATTTTATGGTCAGTTATTTTTACAATATCACCGTTAGGTGTATGTATATTGTTCTGTAACGTATCACATGATGCCACGTTAACAATTACAAAACGTTATATTGTGGTGGTTTCTTGTTGTACTTTCTTTTCTTTTTAAATCCCATTTTTAGCTGTTTATACTTTTTCATAACTTTAGACATAAATTAGCACTATTAGAAACACAGAAATGGCCAGAGGGGGACTGGTAATAACAACAGTACGTCGTCTAGCAATAGATGCAAATAGAATCTTATGTTGTATCAACTTATGTTTATAGGTTTTATCGACGTACTTTTACTATTACTACAAAACTGTACTGCACAATGAATAGCATGTATAAAACAAGTATGAGAAATGTATCCCTGAATATGGTCCTATAGAGAAGCGTGTACTTGAATATGTGATAGCAATAGAAACCTACCATTCTGTAACTTAATTTCTAGAATCTTCCTAGTTCATGTATTATTTACAGTCTTTAGTTGTCTGTAACAATTAAGTCTTTATCACTTTACATCAGTATATTGAGACTGTCATATTTTTCTGGTGATTGTCTGTCGTAGAAGACTGTCTCTGTGTTCTCGTGTTATTATTTGGCTACAAGTTATTAGGAGTTGACCTGACCTTCCTGGGTTGATAGCTGGACTTTCCAATGGTTTATCTTGGTCCAACTATCGGCCAGTGAAGTTCTCTGTCTTGGTCTAGTAACATATAATTCAGATCCTTTCTCACCCACTGTCTTGATCTAGTTATCGTCAGTCCAGTTCTCTTTCTCAGCTTTGGTCCAGCTACTTTGTGGTCCGATCTCTGTCTTGGTCCACCTGTCGTCCAACCCATGTCTCTGCCTTGATACAGCTATCGTTCAGTTAAGATCTCTCTCTGTCTTGGTCCAGCTATATCTAGTTCACATCTCTTTCCCACTGTCTTTATCTAGTTATCGCCAGTCCAGTTCTCGTTCTCAGCTTTGGTCCAGCTACTTTGCTGCCCGATCTCTGTCTTGGTCCACCTGTCGTCCAACCCATATCTCTGCCTTGATACAGCTATCGTTCAGTTAAGATCTCTCTGTGTCTTGGTCCAGCTATATCTAGTTCACATCTCTTTCCCACTGTTTTGGTCTAGTTATCGCCAATCCAATTATTTCTCTCATTTTTGATCCAGATATTTTCCAGTCCAAATCTATGCCTTGATTCAGCTATCAATCAGCTTAAGTCTCTATCTTTCCTACTGTCTTGGTCCAACTGTCGTCCAATACAGATTCCTTTCTTGGTCCAGATATCGTTCAGTCCAGATCTCTACCTTGACCCAGTTATATCCAGTTCACATATTTCTCTCCCAGACCTCCTTCTGATTTGGACCAGCCATCGTCCAGGTCAAATTTCGAGTCTACGTAAGAAAGTCAGGTGCAGTTATTCAGCGTTGATGTCTATCGTCTTTACTTCTTGTCGTTTGTGCCTGCGTTCTGAATAATCGTCAAGTCATTAACTAAAGTATATGTTTTTAGTAAACTTTGGAGTCCTGTAGCGTAGTTTGATAAAAATACTACCAAAGAATGGTGTTGAAAACAAATATTACGTATGGTTATTTTGTTTTCACTGGTGTTTGTGTTGTTTATTAGTACACATGTATACTGAGAAACCATCAACACTAAAACTATCATAGTCTCTACTTAAAGAACTGAAATAAACTGAAAACACGATCATACTGATGTTACGTTGTTCAATAAACACTAAAACTACAACAGAACCTGAAACTAACAACTAATGTTTGTTTGTTCCACAAGGTCGTGAGGTTACTCTATTCTTTCTTTAATGCTACTTTAATTAACAGTATTGGTTAGAATGTTTAATACATCTCGTTTTTTAGTTTTGTTTTTTATTATACTTTTATTATAAGGATTGTCTTGCATTGTTAGCTTAGTATATGGATTTAGGATTGGGATTAACCTAAATACCCTAAGCTGGTCGATTTTCGTGAGATGTTATTGGGTTTATGGCCAAAAATGTCGTTAACAGCGAGAGTACCCAACTGATGAAACAATGCATACTAATCTTTATAAATAAGAATTAAGAAAATTATACTTACTTAACTATACATATTACTGAGTTGATCTTTAGTTTTGATCTAAGTAGGTAGCATGCTCTAATTGGAACTTAAATATTAATTGCTTAGAAATGGGCAAGATACTATGAAATATGACAGAAATGCCTTACTTCAAAAACTATGATGCCACATTGAGAAAAAAATTAAATAACAGGCATTATCTAAAGGAGAGGCGGTGGGTAACGATTCATTTTGGAAATGTAAGATGCTGCGCCTACTAGCGATACTGATGAAAGTGCGCAGTAGCAGTACAAGACGTCTCCCAATTACTGCAAGTGAATGAAGCTCATTACACATCCCGAAATTTAAAAATTAAAAATAATAAATAAACAGGTAATCACGAATCTTACATATTTTGAAAAAAGTATCGACAAATAATAACCCAGAAAAAGTCATCTCTTAAGGTATGTGAGTATACTGCACTTATATGTGTTTGCGGTGCTGTATGGACATACTCACAAAGACGACCTAACGTTATTCCAATTCTCTAGAGGAAATTGGCGAGAGGGGTCAAGAGCTATTGTTGATTTATGTGTAATGACCTATGTTCGTCGTAGGGAAATTCAGTAATGCAAGATCAGCGTACCAGAAGGAAGTGAAATTCAATTAATCGCATTAGGTTACTATAGCTACCCTCGACCAACAGAAACAAATCACATTGCACATTGAAAGAAAAAAAAGAATGTGTAAGTCTAGAAAATATTTCTCACTCTCTCGTGTATCGCCATCTGTGAACAAGTAAGGTTACGAAACATAATTTCAAAGCTGTGTATAGTGGAAATAAAAAATCGCTTCGCTTAACATAAAAAATAATGTATAATGTTATCACACATTGCAGCTTTGTCTTTATTTAAAAGAATACACACACATCATTAACAGATTAGATTGTTCATTAGGTGGAGAGTTTATTAACTTTATCAGCAGTTTTGCTATTCATGACAGGATTCGTTAACTGAGTGATTTTTTCCGTAATTATTAAAACAACGATCGGGTTTTAGATTTCTACGTGATGTGTCTCTGTTGTTTTAAACACGAGTCGACTTGTGGGCTTTTCGTTTTTCCAATAATCTATATAATGAGTTACTCCCTTTACAATAGTGTCTATTCAACAGTGAAATAATAAGTCTATGTTATCTGATTGATTTTGTTTTTACTTCAATGATTTGTTGTTTCTGTTATGACGTTAAGTTTTTACTTCAATATTATTTTATTGAAGATTTTGTTTTCTGATATTGAATGTTCCGTATCGTTACTTCATAATACTATTTTGCTAGCTCTACTAATTGTTCATAACTGTTAGTGCTAGCATGTTGATGATGTGATAGTATTGTCAATGGTTGATATTCCTAGTTGGCTTTCGATTTTGTAAAATCGTAGTGAAATTATACTTTAGCAATAGTGGTAGGAAGACAATTCCTTACAGCACCAAGGGGCCAGGCATGGTCAGTTGGTTAGGACGGTCGACTTGGGTATCGGGTTCGAATTCCATGTCACACCAAACATACTCACCCTTTCAGCCGTGGGGGCGTTATTATGTGACAGTTAATCCCAATATTCGTTGGTAAAAGAGTAGCCCAAGAGTTGGCGATGGGCGGTGAAGACTAGCTGCCTTCCCTCTAGTCTTTCACTGCTAATTTAGGGACGGCTAGCGCAGATAGCCTGGTGTAGCTTTGCGCGAAATTAAAAAACAAAACAAACATACAGCACCAAGGTTTTAAATCTAGATATGATCAGCTGCTCACTTGCAACTGTAAAACGACTGCCGTAGATGTACGTCTCAGCTGAACCGTGATTTGGGTCAGGATCGTGGGCGACTTTGGAAGTTCACGCACATTGAAGACCTTTTCTTCCCTCGTCGGGAGTCGGCCTCAGTGTGGATTTTGACATGCAGCAGGTGGATTAAAATAACTAATCTACTGAAGTATGTAGATTATTGTATTTAATTCACTCTATCCTTATCAAAACACACATTTAAGTCTATTCGAATTGAAGCATCACTTACGTTTGACCCATTCCATTGTTGACATTGGAAATCAACTATCCAGCTATGAAGCAAATCATATAATATCAAACATGTTAAAACAAAAACATCTTGTATTACGTGGTCGTAACGATCATACAGTTAACAACAATCACAGCAATTGTTTATTGAGGACATATATTTAATAGTATTTATATCCTGTTTGCTAAAGATATTGAACTCCTACATTAGATTGTTTTTATGTACATATTTCTTAAAGTAGGATATTGAGCAAATTAGGAGCCCTGATAACATGGGGAGGTTACTATAATTGCGTGGAAGTTGTCCTTAGAATTTTAAGCCAGAACATACGACAGAATGTTGAATTGTATTGAGTTTTCCTAGGTTAAATTTGATTATATTTAACCGTGCGAGGCACGCATGTTCAATGAGTGGTCTGGTGTAGGTTTTGTAAACGGATATAATATTTTAGGGGAATACGTCCGTTGTTGCCAGCTAAGCTTCTAATATAGTTAACCTTTTTTTTTTCCATTTCGGATTTTTAATAAAGTTGACATGCTCGGTCCATGATAACTTGACATCGTATGTGAGACCACGAAATTTTGCTGACGTGGCCACCTGGAGTAGAGATCTATATAAATATAGTTGTGGGGATTCTTTTAGGGGTTTTGACGATATTGAAAATCAAACTATTTTAGTTTTGAGAATTTTACTTTAATGTACTACTTGTTACACCATTTTTCTATTAAGCTTAAGAGGGATTGTAGGTTTATTGAAGCCAATTATGTATCTGGTGAACTCTTCCCAGTAGCCACATCGCCAGCAAACTGAGAAGCAATACATTGATTATTGCCAATCAATACCATAGTCCTGGCATACGTTATAACTAACACCTTCCTCTTGAGGGACACCTGCCTCTGGTAAAGAGTGCTCAGATTTAATACCTTCGACATTTATTTTGACTTTCCTGTCATCCGTGAAGTTGGAGAGCCATTGATAATGTCCTGCGGTATTCCAATTTCTGACACTTGAAATCTAAGGCCATTGTGATAAACATTACCAAAGTTTTTGGACTTCAAGACAGTAAGCCACTATATAGTATTTAATGTTAAAGCTTTGTTTGTTTGTTGTTAAGCATAAAGCTGCACAATGGGTTATCTGTGCTTTGCTCACCACGGATATTGAAACCTGTTTGTTTTTTTTAGGCGTTATAAGATTTTAAACTTACCAGTGAGTCACTGAGGGGAGGGGGCTTTGTTAAGACTGTTTATTATATTTTTGGTTGGTCTAACCAGGCGTCTGTTGTTTGTCCTAATTTTCTAAAACCGTTTTGTATTTCTTCTAATTTATTTGTAATTTCCAAAAATATCAGTAGATGATTAGTGATGATTTACTCAGTAACTTTTTTAAAACTATGGGCCTGTTAACTGCTAGGTGTATTCGCTGGCTTCCCCTATTTATGGAACGCTGTAACATTTGCTTGCTTCTAAGAATATGTTATATAACCTTAAATTAGGGATAGGTTCAAGGTGGTTATGAGATGTTCATAAAATTTAATTAAAATGCAGCACTCAAAACCTATATGAACACCTCATAGCTATTTATTTGGTGTAAAGCGCAGTTGTGAAGTTTATCATTTTGAATACACAGAACGTCGACATTATCAAAAATATAACGTCAGTACTACCATGTTCAACGTATAGAAGACGTCGGTTTTCGAGAGTTGATAAATGTATATGTTTATGTATCAAAGTGTCTCGTATTTTGATTCATGACTGACAATGATTATATTTAAATTATAATTTGATCCCTGGCAGTGAATATATTTATTTACCGAAGTGGATCGTATTTCGATCCCTGACAGTGAATATATTAACCAAAGTGGATCGTATTTC
>NW_013666306.1:404716-410286 GCF_000517525.1 Limulus polyphemus
ATATAGGCTACACTAAAGTGACGTTTAGGTGGTTCGTTTAACTATTATACGTGATGTACGTTTTTTTTTGTTTTTTTATTTTTGTTGTGTGTGTGTGGGGGGGGGGGTAATGAAAGTGTTCCAAAACGCGACATTAGTTTCTTGACGACCTAATAAACAGTACAAAAAATAATAGTAGTTAATTAAGCTAAGCCTTGCCTTAAATGTTACCATAGTAGATTGAACTCAGTTTTATAACAACAAAGCAAAAAAGTAGCATTGTTATGATAAATAACTAAGATTGGGAACAGCAATTTTATGAGTACATGATACGTTCTGGACATCTGAGTCAAAACAAATAATTAAAAGTTAATATTATCGACACTTGTGAAGTGATCTGCCTTTGTAAGAGCAACGACATTGAAAATGTATAGGCCTAATTGAACTTCTTACTAATGAGAATTATTTTAATATTATATGCATTTTAATCAACAGAAATATTTATGAAGTGATATACTATACTCGTATAGGTTACAATTGAATTTTTTTAACTTAGTTTTCAAACACTGCAATTTGCAATACTGCACTATCGATTTTGTAATGGTTTATTTCAGTATGTTTATTCAGCCAAATAACAAGCTGAAGCTTGTTTTGACCATTTTAGAACACAGCTTTACTTTGCTCTAAGTTTATTTGTATGTGTGTTTATGTATGTGTTTTTATGTTATCAGCGCAGAAGTAGATGATGTAATATCTGTATGTTGTTAAGACAAAGGGTCTAAACCTTTGTGATAAAAAGCATTTGCTGACCAATTGATGCAAATGTGTTAGGCATAAAACTGTTTAAATAAAGTTTGCCCCTGATGAATAAAGATGTACCTTTCGAATGCGCTCTGGTTATATAATTCCTTATTTTTGTAAATAAAATGAAATTAACTTTGTATAAGTCAGAAATTCGTCCATTAGGCTTAACACAGTTAATTAAATTTTGTAGTTATTATTTCATTATTTATTCACGATTGATTTACTTTTTCTTATCATTTAGCTACTGCTCGTTATTCTTTATAAAGTTTCAAAGCATTTGAGTTCTTCTACTTAATTAACAATGGCTGATATTTCTGTGACTTTATTCACATACTGCTGATGCTTCTGTGTGTATGCTAAGGTTCATGTACACTGGTGTCGATGATTTAAAGCTCTTCTGTTGTCATTTTATGTGTTCATGATTCTATATGAAGTTGTTTGTTTTTCCCATACAGCCGAGCCATCAAGACAAATCAGGATCTGTTGCCCAGCACCCCCTTATCTAGCCTCTTCAGGGACGATTTTTGGGGTACACCGCTCACCCACAGTGGCTCCCACAAGTCTTACCGACCGCTCTGTGTCCTGTCCTTTCGTATGAATTACTGGCTAGGTGGCTTAGATCCTTGGGGCTACCATGTAGTCAATGTTCTTCTGCACGTACTTGTAACCGGGCTTTTCACCCATTTTGCAGCAGGGATCTTCATGCACCACGTGCTGCCTACCATGGTAGCCGGCCTACTGTTCGCCGTCCATCCAATCCACACGGAGGCTGTGTCGGGATTGGTAGGTCGCGCGGACGTCGGAGCTTGCTTCTTTTTTCTTCTGGCATTGCAGGCCTACATTCAGTACTGTAAATGGCGCGACAAGGAACCTGAATACTGTGGTCGTCGCTGGATAACTCTGTATGGAGCTCTTGTGTTTGCAACAGCAGCAATGTTGACCAAGGAACATGGTATTACAGTGTTGGGGGTGTGCGCACTGTACGATATGATGATTCAACACCGTCTAACACCGAAGGATATTCCCGCTCTCCTAACTGAGGTGAGTGTTACCTTATTCCGCAGTTTTCTTTCGACAGCTGTGAAAGTTGAAATCTGATATATTTATCTATTAATAGACAAGTATTTAACTGAACAAATCGTATGTCAACAATATAAGAGTGTTTTGTCAACAATATTGATGTAGTCTATATTTTTTCATGTTGCAACTTATATGTTAGCTAGATGGAGCTGCACGTAATAATGATAACGTTAAATTAGGTCTATAAAGTTCAAAATGTTTATCTCAGGTTTTCTAGTACTTGTGGAATCAGCGAGGCATTTACAAGACAGTTAAAAAGAGTTTCTTTCAAAATAGTATAGTCGTTTCTAGCCGGTAGAGCGAATCAGTGTGTTTTCTTTTCAGCTGTGAAGTGAAACAAGTAAGTTTATTCTTTATGTCTGGTGTAGTTGAAAGAATCTGTCAACGAAAGAACAACAATGTGAATGTTTGTAGGCTTTAGTTTCTTATTTATTGCCCTTCAGGGCGCAATGGCAAACGTCACAGTTTATAACATTAAAATTCGGGGTTCTATTCCTTCTGGCGAACAACTATAGCCCATTGTGCAGCTTTGAGTGATTTAATTTTTTTTTCAACTTTTATGCTAGTCTTCTGATGATATCGCTACCAGGTAAGATATATCACGTGTGTGTGTGAAGTGGCGTTTCTGGGATTTCTTTACTTCAGGGAAGAAGAAGAACGAAGAGTTAGTTTGAGTGAGTAGAAGGGGAGGTCAAATGCTATTAAGTACAAAAAATGGGACCTTTTGCCTTTAAGATGTATCTATGTTTTCTTCTTAATCATAAAAAAACGAAATTACATCAGACTCTTTGCGCAGCCCCACAACGGTCCAATGACGTTTTAAACTATCATTTTACCCATCACCTTGGTCTCATCTAATTGGAGATACTTCTTTTCGGTTCATGTTATGTATTATGACTACCCCACCTGTCCAAAAGAATTAACACTTTCGTGTGAGTAGGATTCACAATGTAAGGAGAATTTTAAGATCTTAAATCCTGATACCTCAGATGGAGACAGCTGGGAAACAGAGCTCTCTTTATACATCGAAGCTCTTCACAGCGTAACTATGGCGTGAACGAAGTGGTCAACATATTACGTTAAGGGGCTCTCTGTGACCTTAATCACATTATACACCGCAATAGTTTCTCTGTTTGTGCTGTGAGGCACAGATGATTGTAAAGAAAGTGTCACTCACATGGCAACAGGGTTACAAGTACATGCATCTAGTCACATTACTGTATTAGTTCATACGGGTTAACGGTGTTGAAAAATGATTTATATCGTGAATACTGATTCGCAAATGCAGGAAAATAATTCAAATCAGCTTCCCCACCCCCTCAGTGACCAGTATTGGATTCTCTTCCCTAAAGTGTTTTTTTTATTTATTTTTTTTTACGAGGACTCATTTGTTTGTAGGCTTTGGTTTCTTATTTATTGCCCTTCAATAGATCAACGACAAACTTCACAGCTTACAGCGTTACAATTCGGGGTTCTATCATCTCTGACGGAAAACTATAGCCCATTGGGTAGCTTTGAGCTGAAACAAACACATGATTATATAGTATTCCACTAAAGGGATCTGATTTATATTCATGGGCTAAAATAAATACCTTGTACGTGCAAGCAATGAACTGATTTGTTCATCAGATGTTGTACGAATACTTGATTTCTAATAGTGTCATAATAAAAGTTGTAGGTTTTACTGATGCGAAAATAAATTTTAGGTGAGTGATTTAATTTGTTTTCAACTTTTATGCAAGTCTTCTTATGATATCGGTACCAGGTAAGAACTTGTTGCTGATATAAAATGGTTATGGTTAGTTAAATTGCGATAGTCGAACTTAATATTTGGTTTCTTGTAGAAACAAGCTGTCCTTTGGGTGTGGGTTATGACTTAAAGATAATTGTATGAAATGAAAGTACAATTATCGTTAATTTTGAAGTGGATATTTTATTAATGTAAAAAGAAATAAAAAGAAACATAGAAATTAAAAATGTTATGAAAAGTTAGCTGATCGTAGAGACCATAAACTAACTTCATTAACGCAGAACTTGTTTATGTAAAATAAAAAAATATTTAGTTAAGATCATTGTTGCTTACTTTAGCTTTTGTGTATTTCAGAAACGCTACCAAGGTCTTCGCGAAGGACTCCTTCACCTCGTGGGGGCAGCAGTTGTGCTAGTGGGGTTCAGAGTTCACCTAATGGGCAGAAAACCCCCAGACTTCGCCCCAGCAGACAACCCAGCAGCAGATTGTGATAGTTTTGTCACTCGAATGTTAACGTTTCTCTATCTCCCAGCCTTCAATTTTTGGCTCCTGTTATGTCCAATGTGGTTGAGCTTTGATTGGTCTATGGAAGCTGTGCCCCTCGTTTGCTCCATCTTAGACCCAAGGAACCTTCTATCTCTTTGTTTCTATGGGGGATTAATTTATATTTTTCTCTATGTACATAAACATTTGTCTAGAAAAGGAGCTCTTTCAGAAAGTGCCTTTAGTCTAGTGAGCACTCATGCTTGTTTGTGTCAAACTGTGAATCAGAGTCCAAAACTTACCTTTTATTCCAGCCACAGTGGGTCTGCACAGAGATATAAAAAGTGTGTTCCTATATTGAATAATAACAACAATAATAACAGTCATGTTTCCCCTCAGTCAAACTGTAATGGACACCGTGTTTCCAATGGTAATTGTCATATACAACAATCGCTGTGTCAGCCATCTGTGTACTCAATTGTCTCCGAGTGTACTGAATGTTCGATAGCCAATTCTTATCGTCTGGAGGCTGTGATCCACTCTCTGGCTCTCCTAGTACTACCATTCATTCCAGCCACCAACTTGTTCTTTTACGTGGGCTTTGTTGTCGCCGAACGTGTTCTCTACATACCCAGCATGGGCTTCTGTCTACTCATTGCATTAGGGTTAGAACAACTGTACAGGCACCAGGAAAGTGCTAGAAGACGCAGAACGTTATTGTATGTCTTGGTGTTATTATTGGTTCTTTTCTCAATTCGAACATTTCGAAGAAATCAAGACTGGCACACTGAGGAAAGCCTCTACAGGTCAGGTATACCCATCAATCCGCCTAAAGGTACGTATACATGATATCACTAATCAAAAGAAACTCATTTAAATGTACCTTCTCCCCTCTACTTTGTCATTACTTAGCAGTTTAATCCCTCAGTGATTAATGTTAGTATGTGCTATTTAAAAACAATAAATCTTGTAGGAACATAACACAAAGTAAACGTGAAATAGCCATAAATAAAGCTAAAGAAAAATATAAAAACGTCACAACTTTGTCGAAACCCTTTAGGTTGTGCTCTATTCTGAAATCATTGGTTTTAGACTTTGACATTTAATGTATTTTTTTATGTAATTTTCTTACTATACGATCGAATAATGTATTAATTCTAGAATTAATGATACACCGCATTGGTTTTTTAAACACGTTTTCTAAATTTTTTTATGGGCCACATTACATACGAGTCCATGATTTTGTTGGTTACATAAAAATACCATCAATATTGCAATTAATACTCTAATTACTGCTGGGGGGGGGCTTTTTATATTTTACATAGAAAATGAATGGTTTCACTGTTTTTTGTTTTTCCAGTAGTCGTCTCCAACGATTGTGAACGCTACAAAAAAATAGCTGATGATTTGAGGGTTAAGGTTTTAATTTATTCTTTTAATTTAAGTTTTTATTACCCAGTGCAATCTATCGACC
>NW_013666306.1:410397-413666 GCF_000517525.1 Limulus polyphemus
TGAGAATAGTTGCCCTTATATGATATAACTCCTTTTAATGTGATGTCAGTTACTCTGTGTATGATGGCATATATCGTGTTGAATAAAGTTCTTGTTTTTATCCTAAGCAGCTATTAGACTGTTTTATTTTGTAGCAGTTGGTTTATTTTTTTATGAGAATCAGGTTATCTATACCACTAGTGCAATTAGTGCAAAAAAATATTCCCAGCTTCCTATGAGGAAGAAATGGATTATCTATTAGTTATTCTCACAAATACCAATAATATCACGTTACTTTTTTTTTATTTCATCATGGAAATTTTGTGAATGAAGGGAAAATATAAAAATTGCCATAGGTTGTGTCAAGTCTTAAATTGCTCCAAAACAAATCATTTAAACAATTACGTATTGTAACTACGTGCTTACCGGATATACGTTTTTGGTACATGCTGTCTAAGCTGACAAAGAGTGATTTTTTATTATGTCTTATCAGCGTTTTAAACTTGTACATTTGTTTTGAAAGCGTACTTAAATTGACCTGTGACACCTAATTAAACAGCGGTCGAGATAAAACCTTTTACTAGTCTCATGAGATACGGTACCTGCATTTTTTATATATATCAAAAAGGGAATACGAGTTGCGAAGGTGTTATAGTTTATCTTAAACTCGCTAAAAAGTTTATTCTTATTAACAGTTTACGAAGTTTCTGTTTTTAGTATGTGGCGTGCAGTAAAACGAGAACGTCACTCCATGATAGTAAATAGTGAAAAAAATATATCGGGCCTATAAAAAAAATACAAAATAACACATGGTTGATTAATAATACACTTGTTGAAATACACTGTGATACAAATATAAAAATAGAACTACAAGAATTACCACTAGTCGTTACTGGAATTATGTCAATAAATACAAGTAATAACATTTAAATTCATACGTATCAAATACTGATACTTTATACAAGATGTTTCTGCGAATTAAAAACAAAACGATACGCATTCGCGAACCATACCTACACTACACTAAATGTATTAAAGGTGTTCTTCAATTTTGTTTTCACAGAAAAAATTACTTCTAGTGATTATTATTTGGAGACGTTGCACATGTCGATTTTCTCATTTGAAGCACGTTCATTATGCTAAAAGGGTTCTTTCAACTAAAATCAGTGTCAGCCCCCTTTCCCTCCCAGGTGTACGATAAGAATGCTGTTAGCGTCTCATGTGGATTCACAAAATTGAGTTCCCTGATGGAAGATGTGTTAGGGAGTGCGATATCATGGCTAACCCTGATAACAAAGTGTCAAATCAGTTCAGCTTCTGACATCGACCGATTTGATCACTAGCCCGAGGGCGTCAGAAAGCTACGTCAATGACATAGATTCTTGATGATTAGTTCTTCCACACGTTGTCCCTCATGAAAAATGACTCTCCACAAATTCTACTGTACGCAAAGTGTTCAATTAATGTAAAGGCGTCCTAGTGTCTACATTAAGGCGTCCTAGTGTCTACATTTTTTTTCTCCTGCGTCTTGCACCACTTACATTTACAAATTCATTTTTTCTTCTTACTTTTATACCTGTAGTGGTAGCTTCAAGGTCTAATATTCCATAGAAATGCTAATATCTTTGGCTATTAAAGGTTTTCTTAATCTCCTGGTTCCTAGAGTTAAATTGGTTCGCTATATATATATAATTTTCAAGTTCATAGGCTATTCGGCATTTCTCAACGGTGTTGAAATGGAAAGTAGTGGTGGTGGTTAACTCTGGTAGTTTTTTTTATCTTTTTAGATGCAAATTCCCTTAACTATTTCGTGATCTGTAAGTGATGAAGTATCTAACCAACTCCCTCTTTACCGGTATGGTACATTAAGAGATTAGCATTATGTACCATTACAAGAGAAATCCTTAAGTGATAAAAAAATCGACATGGCGTATTTTGTCCATTTCCACATTTTCACGCAGAAATAAAGTAATTTAGCATCCTAATTTTACAATTTTGGGAAGTAAAATGTAATTCGTAAATTTAGCCAAATACAATATATGCGAACCCAGATCTACAAAGTTTCGACTCTAGTATGAATGTTTATTGTATTTATAATAACAAAAAAGCAAAAGCAAAAGGTTACACATGATATAATACACATTTTTGCTGTACGGTCATAATGTGGTATACTATTTGGGGGCTGTAATTATATTTTGAAGGAGAACCCTGGGGTTGACACCGTGGCAACAGCTACTACAAACATCGAAAACAGGGCATTAAAATAATTTCCCAAAATTCCCCAATTAAACACCAATATTTTCCTTTATATAACGACTCATTCTTCCTTCCTCCTCCGCTATAACGTACGAAAGTACAGAAATATTTGCGCACGTGGTTGGTTTAAAAGGACACACTTCTGTGCTTATGTTACAGAATCCTATGCCTAGAGGGAGTCCAAATCCGTGGGGAAAATGTGCAAAAATATGCGGAAATTATAAATATATATCTGCATAGAAATTTAGAAACTCTTCTCAACTATTTGGAGCATTTTCTCCGTTTACTATTTGCAGTTATAATAGCTTATAACACCGCTAGCAGTGACGATACCCAACCGCCTGATGACCCATGACATTGTGGTCGTAGAAGCTTTTACAGTTTGTCTGTCATGTAAAATTAAGACTATTGATTATTAATTGTAATTATTATTGTAGCATCCTAAAAGCTCTTCTGGTAGAAGTTCTCACACAATAAAAATGTGCCCCTTAGTGGCACAGCGGTATGTCTGCGGACTTACAACGCTAGAATCCGGGTTTTGATACCCGTGATGGGCAGAGCACAGACAGGCCGTTGTGTATCTTTGTGCTTAATTACAAACAAACAAACAATAAAAATGTAAATCAAGTATATATATAACAATATCATACATTTTATCAGTAAAATAAAAATACAGAAAATTTATACATACATTATAAGTAATTCTGTAATAAATAGTACATTTTGAAGTACAGTAATTTGGCTTAAAAGTGTATGTTCTTGTTAATCTGTTTTTAATCATTAAAAATAGACTTGACATTATAAATTTTACAGACGATTTAGTACCGGTTATGTTTATCTCACATTTCCATTCTCCCTCAGCTAATCACATGCACGTCCCATTCGTCACTAACCTCACCGGTGGCCGGAAATAAAGTCACAAAAAGTCACTATTTTTGAATACCCAAATACAATATAAAGTAATACAACAAAAATCATTTTTAAGTTAGTTATTTGTTGCAGTAATAACATGATGCATAATATGTAACATTATA
>NW_013666306.1:414086-426702 GCF_000517525.1 Limulus polyphemus
ATATATATATATATATATAAGTAAATGAAGAACAGGGCTACTTGACGAACACGGCTTTACATATGACCTGAGGAACGTGGTGCCTAACCTGACCTCACATGAGATCAGTTCGGATTACGATCCTAGAAGGCTCCTCTTACATTATATATTATGTACATTATATATATTATACATTATGTAATGAATTTATTAACACATCATCTAATCTAAGCATTTCTTTATTAAGATTCATAGTGTCATGCTTTTTGATCAAACAGCATTTTACAAACAGTTTGTTAACTTGACAAGTGTATTTATATATAATGCAGAGTCAAGTGCACTTTTCAGGCATATATGAGGTCAATCATCACGTGAATGAGTGGAATAATTCAATAATTCTTCTATGAATTTAAAGCTTTAAATATAAATTTTCAAATTGTGACTTTTTTTCCTACATTCACCTCACCTGCTTACCTTCCATGAACCATCTGTTTTTTTTTTCTCTCTATCTTCCTCTACAGTGAAACAGTTTTCATTCTAATCTTGCATTTAACTCCCTCCTTTGACTTTTTAATATGAATTCGTTCTTACTGTTTTTTGGCACATACGTGCAAATATCAAATATAAGAATATGGATCTCTACAACAGTTTATGTATCTCTTTATAAATTTTACTCTAAAGATATATATATATATACCACTTAGCAATTTGTTCGAGGCGAATGCGTGTAGAATATCAGAGGTCATCACTAGGGTTTTTCGTTTTGTTGTTGTTTCTCTCCTTGGATTTTGGTTTATTGTTATTATTACATAATTATGTTCCTTAGCCAATACATTATAAGTAAGCAAACAAAATACTTTCACATACAGTACAGATATATATCACAAGCGGAGCTCCATTTTTAACCCTTTGTTTTGAGAAAAAAACGCTTTATTTATTTGATATGCGTTTTTGATTCGTTTTTCTATGTTTTATTAACGAGTTTATTTAAATATATCGGCTATTTTTAGGTTTTAGTGTTAACGATGATTTAAGCTGTATTTTTTGAGAAAATGCAGGTCGTTTTCTACTGATTATCTAATAGGGCCAGATTAATATTTTTTATTCTCTGAATATATTATTAGTGTCTAGTTTAGATGTACAACACTCAGCATGCCCCGACACATTAGATCATGAACAATACAATCTACCATGACAAAATAGTTTTCACTTCTTACATATATAGCCAAAGCGAAATCTACCATAGCGTCGTAATTATTTTTATATTAAAGCTGTTTGTTGTTTTTATATTTGTCGAGTGGATTTTTTATTTACTTTTTTTTATTTTTAGAATATCATAGCTTGATTTCTTGTGTAAAGTCGTGTACATGTCGGTGAAGTGTGATGTTAAACGCTGAAAGCTGACGAAGCGATAGATCAATAGGCCTAATATTCGAGTTAAAAGAAAATAATGCTAGACTGGAGATGTTTTATCACAAATATTAGGCCTATAAGAGTGCTGTTGAGCATATATATGACCCTTAAAAGTTATAGTCTGTAAATGAATATATAAACATCAACTTATTTCAAATAAAAAGCTATCTCTCATAGGCATACTTGAACAGATATCTTAAATTAGTTATATATTTATATATAAACATAATAATCACAAACAGGATTTCACAAATGTTGTTTTTTAACAGTTATAGTGTACAATTAATAAGTTTGAAATTAGTGACTACAGTATTGCTTTCATGAAAATTTATAAGCTAAATCTTAAACCTATGTTAATTTTAAAAAATGCGTTCAGGATATATATTTTAGATAGAAGCATTTAAGTGTGACATGTTTGGAATTACGAACGTGACATTTGTAAGTAAATGATAAAAAAGTTAAAAACATACAGGATGGCCCAGAAGTACAAGGAGCGTAAAACATGCACACGATAAAGCCTTTCTGGTGGTAGTATCTGCTTAGAAAACATGCTGTGAACGCACATGTAAATTGAATAGATTTGTTTAAAGAGGTCTATTTCATTGTGTCAATTACTTTTGCTACATTTTCTGTACTGATGTAAACAATTACATTTATGATACATTAGAGTCCTATTACTTTTCGGTCACCCTGTAGAATGCTATTAACATGTTCTCTTAGTAGCAAATGTACAATATAATTTATTTCGTATTTTCAAATATAGCTTACGGAAATTTGGCCAACATTTTGAGTGCTCAAGGCAAGAAGAGCAAAGCAGAATGGGCTTACAAGAAAGCACTGAGTTATCGATCAAATATGGCAGATGTTCATTATAATCTGTAAGTGTTCTAGACTAAGCTCATTTAGTTAAATTAAGCGACCGTTTGAAACTCAGTTTTAACAATGGTTTAATGCTGAAAATGTAAAACTGTTTTAAAAGTAGTTTAACACTAAATGTTTGGAATTGTTTTAAGAGTGATTTAATATTCAAAGTTTGGAAACCAGCTTTAACAATCGTTTAATATTAAAAGTTTGAGACTCGATTTTAACAATAGATTAATACTAAAAGTTTGGAACCCAGTTTTAATAGTGGTTTAAAACTAAATGTTTAAAACCGAAATTTTATATTATCCGCAAGGAATGTTATTATTATTTAGTGCTTATTAAGCTTCTTCAATAAATTATTTCACTTTCATGTGTAAACTTGTATCTGTATCAATTTTAAACAAAAACTAATAAGTTTACTCAAATTGTCCTTTTACAGTTCATAGGTAACTATGTTTCTCATCAACAGCATAAACGTTATGCACGAACAAGAAAGTTTCTGACACTTATGTTAAATAGCTAAAAAAATATTTTTTGATAGACTCATTTTCATTATTATTTTTACGTAAAATGATATTTATGTCTTTGATCTGATGATCATGCATATATTTACAAGCAACTTTCTGTTTTACCTGCCCTTACTAGGGGTATCTTGCTTCAAGAACAAGGACGGTACGAAGAAGCCTTGCAGAGTTACAAGCTTGCAATCCAATTTCGACCCCGACTGGCAAGTATGTATCCAGTTTCGTTTATTTCTGTGTTCGCGTTAACATCATTAATTAGAACACTTAAAATTTTGATAGAAACGTTAGTTTTTACAGAAACTTTTGCCTTCAGTCAATGTTATTTTTCTTCGAGATATGTTTCTTTTGTTGTTTAGATTATATAGAAAGAACAATGGTCCGACTGAATAAATCTTAATTCCTCTGTAAAACAATTGAGGGATAGTTTCTGTATTCTAGCTATGATAATGCACCAGTACTGTTCGATAATTAAAGTCAGTAGCTCCCTAGTGTTCATTTTAATTACTTATACGCAATGATAACGATTAAAAGATAAGTGTTCATAAATATTTTTTAGAAGCTAGGCCTTATATGTTAACATACAATTTGAAAAAGTTAAGCCACAAGTAAATAGCGTCGCGTGTACAAATATAAGGATGTTACAAACTAGAAGTGAGAACGGTAAAATATATCTGAAGCAGACCCCACACAGTGGTGAGAATAATCCGTCTATCAGAATTAAACTTTTATTTACAAACCTCAAATGTAATGAAACTGTGAATTAAAATTTGAAGCAACTACATGTGCTCAAGTCCATAACTCCTATCAATTGAAAGTACTGTTCACTGTCTGTGGCTAGTGTTGAAAAGGTAGTTTCTTCTATTGTAGCTTGAAAGCAATAAAAACAACAGTAACTAAATATAGCCTAAAGGAAGGGGATGGGAGGGGGGTGATAAATGAAACTTATCTCCTGAAAGTTGCATTCTAGCCTCTATAACGATCATATCTCCATAAAAACACCATAAAATTTAAGCAGACTAGGGGCTAAATACCCTATTAAATAACTAATAAAAAATTCCCATTTACCTTTCTATTCCAATAACATGGTGAATTACCCAACCTCCTTTCTAACTAATAAGCTCTTATAATAGTTATGCAAGTGAAGTTTACTTTTTAATAAGCATATGCTCGTCACTCAGTGTTGCCTTGTCACGAGATAAAAACAGTCATGATATGATTAAAATAACCTACAATAAAAATACTTGCTCATATTAAAGAAGACATAACAATTATATTAAAATACGGGAGGGATAACGTGCTACAATAGCAGTTATCCTATACCTTCGACTTTTTTTTTTTCAATTACAAGACCTGTATTTTGTGCATGCTCAAGCACAGTAAATTTAATTACTTTTAAATATTCGAATACTATGCGGTAATTTACCTTGTGTTAAAACAATAGAACGCTAAAGCATTTTGGTCTATACCAGTAAAGCTACTAGCCGGTTATTACCCTACAGGAGATCAATTGTACGACACATGTGGCTCGTCACTCAGTGTTGCCTTGTCACGAGATAAGAACAGTCATGATATGATTAAAATAACCTACAATAAAAATACTTGCTCATATTAAAGAAGACATAACAATTACATTAAAATACCACTAGCATTGGTAAAGAATAGGTTGTTTTTTTAGACCAGTATTTCGTTTAGTATATGTCTTCTCTGTCAAAATAAGGTTTAGAATATTTATTTGAACTAGAAAAAAAAGTAAGGATTGTTTGCAGATACAAAAGACAAACTGATGATTTTAAATTACACGAATATGATTTTCTGTTCATATTATAACATGGCCGTAAGGAGTATTTATGTCTCCACAAAGAGTTTTTCTATTGTTTCTTCTTTCTTTTTTTTCTTCCAAACACTTTTCAATCGATTGCCATTTCTTTATTTCTCGACGAATTAACTTGAAACTTAGAAGGGTTATAACTTTGTTCAATACGCCCAGATTTCCATTTCATGTTGTTGTTTTTTATTATTTAGACCTTTTTAAGGATTTTTATGAGGTCAAAGGTCAAACAACTCAAAAATGTATATTTTCGGATAAGGTGCGGTCATATTTATAGTAATCAAGATAAAAATTAGCACACATATAAATTTTGATGCGCCCAACAGAATCGCATACAAAAAATTTGGATTTGCCTATTTTGAAACTTTTAAGGGAGGGCAAAGTTCCCAAGAAAGCATAATTATGGGGTTTTGGTGAATTACTAGGCCTTATTTTTACAAATTTAAATGTGATTTGGTACAAAGATACTTTTCTACAGGCTCCACACATTGACAAATACAAATGGTAGACTTGCCCACTTGTAGTAATTACAAGTATAATGAAAAAAAATAAATTTTATGAAGACAAGTAAGGATCGATATATGCATAACCTAAAAAACTATAGTAATATAGAAAGTATTGAAACAAGAAAGTCACTTAAATTTTAACATTTTTATCCCTACTCTGGCTCAGACTAGCATAATTCCAGTGATTTGCCAAAGTAGGGATAACATTTTTGGAATTTTAATTAACTCAGTTTTTTTAGTTTTGACTTTCTTGTTTCAATACTTTTGTAAAATTAAAACGTTCTTTATTACCATAGCTAGCTAGGTTATGTATATGTCGATCCCTACTTGTCTTTATAAAATTTAGAAGTTTTTATTATACTTGTTTGTTTCCTTTTTAATAGCAATGTTTTTGTGCACCAGCAATACCAAGCGTGAGACGCGCGTACAACCGATTCGATTGTATTACTCATCAGGATCTCTACCAACCTACCCTCAAAGCTAATTATATGCCCAAAGTAGAGCAACGACCATTTTATATATAATATATATATATATATACTAGTATCCTTTTCGGTACAAGAAAGGAATCATTGGGACCTCAGACGGAAGAGTTCTGCGAAAGAATTAGAGCGATAAGGTTTGTAATTTTTTCTGTACACTTGTCTGGAAAAGTCACTTACTTACTTAGATGAAAATTCGTTGAAATAGTGAGATTTTGATTCATTCTATAAACATGTATATAGCGATTTAGGCAGCCTATACTGTGAAATAGTCATTGTTAATATTCAGACAGGTGGTTTTAAACGGTCGATTTTTATGGCCGCCATTTTGTTTCATCACGGTCCCTACTATTAAGTAATACCGTACATAATGATAGTGGTCAAGATGCCACAAAAAACATAATTTTAGGGTATTCTGATTATAGCTCCGCCGTACTTCGGCCAATTTACATGAGATTTGATACAAAGATACTGTTTTACAGGTTCCATACATATACTTACAAAAATATTAGATATGCCCATTTTTTAGGCGGGTCAAAAGGTTAAATAAACTCATAATTTTAGGGGTTTTGGTCAATTGCTTAGCCTTTTTTCGACCAATTTACATAAAATTTGGTACAAAGATACTCTTTACAGGTCCCAGACAGTTTTGGAATTTTTGCCTTTTGCTCAATGTTTCTCCAAGAAAAGTACAATTTGGAGTTTTCTTGAACTATTCATGTGTATGTCTGTCAACTTACATGGGATTTGGTACAAAGATACCTTCATGCAGGTCCCAAGTAGTGATATAGACAGTTTTTGATTTTTTTGGTGCCAAAATTGGCCGTTAGGATTGCGTGGCAGAGACGGTTTGCATTCGCCTGCGAATATTGACCTCTTTAATGCTATTTGCGTTTATATGTAACTTTGTTTTTTGTTGTAATTTCCAATTTTATAAGTTTGAATGTAAGACAGGTAGATTTCACACTCACTTGTCTTTTAAGGAATTGATTTTTGATGGTTTGAGCTGAAACAGTCGTTAAAACTAAATGTTACATACCAAGAAACACATTAATTGTTTTATTATTGTCATTATGAAAGAATCAAAAAGTTCTGTAATCATTACTTCATTTACAGAAATTTCTAGAAGTGTCAGTAACTATTTCGAAATGTATGTGGGAATGGAGTTCGCGCATAAATACTACAAAAAAGTTTGATAAAAATGAAATAAACTGTAATGCACGCTTTCACTTTCAGCCACATGTCGAAACCAACAACTATTTTCATAATAGTCAAACAAAACTGAAATCACAATTAACCCATTCGACCACATACCAGGCTCCCGAAGCAGCTAGAATAAACCTTTATATCTTTGGTGTGTGTTAGGGGAATCGAAGTCCATATTCAGTTGAGGGTCTGTGGAAAGTTTAAGATGGATGGACTGTCTGAGACTGACTTTGCCATCATTTACACAAGCTTGTTACAAGGGAAATTAATTTCGGGTAGTAATGCACAGTTATGGCCATCAAAGTGAGCACCATCAAGAGAAACCAAGACCTAGAACATCGTTCGTATAATTAACCTCGGTACCTCCATAACATCTACTTTCACACAATGGTGCCCCCCAGTGGTACAGCTGTATATCTGCGAATTACAACTCTAGAAACCGGGTTTCGATACCCGTGGTTGGCACAGATATCCCGTTGTGTAGCTTTGGGCTTAACTTAAAACAAAAGAAACTCACACAATGCGAAAGATGTTCAGCACTCAATTACTGGAAGATGGGATCACAGCCGAAACTGAAAATGTTCAGTCGACTATGTTCAATCAATTTTCTGAATTATGTCACACTTCAACTAACCTGTTTTGGCAGATGTTCGGTTAGTTCCTAGGCTATTCAGTGAAACTTCCAAACAGAATCCATCGATACCTGAAGGCTGAACTTTGAAACCTAACATTTCTGTTTCATGAACAAGTTTTAAGTAGGTTTCAGTGCAACTGTGATATAAGACTCCCCCCCATGATTTCACTTGCATAATTTATTAAATTTTATTTATACGTTCTGGGTTTGCCTTGTCACTTTATTTTTTCTTTAAAATCGATATTCTATGTTATTTTTGTTTAACATGCTAAATTTTCTTTTAATTTATTTAAAATCTTGTTATCTTTATTATTATGCCCCCACTGCAAGCATTGCAAAGCGGGGCGTGTTTGGTTTGCACCTGTCCGTACGTTCTTCCCGAACTTGAGGTTAAAATATATCAGGATTGGGTGTAAGAATTTTGACCAATCGTATATAAAAGGTACTATATACAAGGTTATAGATCTGATTAACTTTTCAAGGCCATGAATCAAAGGTCAAAAGGTCACTGATAGACTGTATAAGCAAATCCGCCCCATTCGAGCGGTCTTAAACATGCAGTAGAACACTAATGAGGGGCATAAGTGTTTCATAAAAAAACAATTTGTACTTGTTTTGAATTATTTCGTTTTATTAAAATTAGATATATCAAAATCGTATTGGTAAAAGAAGCTATAAGGCCTGAAATAGTTTTCTCAACTGAAAAAAATAAAAAAATCTTCCTTCATTGCTTCATGAAATATTTTACAATTTTATGATAATTTCTGAAATACTTTATTAATTAATCTTATTTTGAAGTGTTTGATTATTACTTCAAGCTTACACTTTTTCTTTTTGTTTTTTCATTTTTTATGCTTTTGACAACTGCCACACGAGCCAGCACGGTATCTTGATGTGGATCAATAAGTGAGTCATTCCGGAAAGATTTGGGTTGTTTTGATTAGACAAAAAGATGTTTGGTACAATTTTGAAGTCTAGGTAATTGGACCAGACCTGTGACCTGACCCCAAACCATGAGAGTAAACATGGAAAAGTTAATATGTAAATGTACCGTAAAACGATGTAACAGTAAAACATGCTTGAAATGTTCTAGATGTGGTTGTGAAAGTGATGGTTTAAGTGTAGCGATTAAGTTAAACCGTGAGTCCAGGTCGGATGGCCCCCCAATGGCGCAGCAGTATGTCTGCGGACTTACAATGCTAGAATCCGGGTTTCGATACTCGTGGTGGGCAGAGCACAAATAGCCCATTGTGTAGTTTTGTGCTTAGTTACAAACAAACAAACCAGGTCGGATGAGAGAAGAATTTATTCGAAGATATCCCAATCGATTTGATATACCAGCTGAATCAAAGGTTCGCAATTAATTACTACATTGACAACAAAACATAAAACAACGAGCACAATAATATCGTTATCTTCAAAAAGGAGGATTGGAATCAGATATAAGAAATCATTAGTTTCAATAAAGTATGAAACTAACGGCACAGTAAAGCCCAAAGATGCTTGAGGTTGAAGCAGATGCACGATACATTACAAGTTGATTTCCCAAGCGATTACCAAATTAAAAATGCCATTTCTGCAATAAAGAATAAATATAAGAAAGATGATATAATACCAAGTATTGGTACCACCATTGTATAATCCACATAGTTTTCATCATATCATATTTTTTCTTTTTGTTTTAGAAGTTGTCCCGAGTTTCATTCATCGAGATGTATCGAAATAACCCTAAATCACCGGTTTCCGGAATGATCCCCCTGTTGACCATTCTGAGCTCCGTACTAAAAGATGCTGAGCTGGTTGGTGTGACAGGTGTTAATTCATGTTTAGGGTTTTACGTTGTTTAGTTTTTCCCGTCATCCTTTAAACGTATAAACTTATTCCTTGGTATGCTTTCATGGCAATGTATACCTTCTATAGAGGAAATAAACATTTCTCTCGCCGTTCTGAATTACAAAATTGCACATTAAAATCAGTAACACGAAATCAGTCAAAGTCATAAATAGTTTTATTGGTGGTAGAGAGATCATATGTTAACTAATGACCTGTAACACGTCTAATAAATTTTTTAATACGAAAGAGGTTTTGACATTTGTTAATGTTCATTTCTTTATCATAGTGGCTCACCTGAATATGGGATTAGTGCTGGGAATTCTGGGTAGAAAACAAGAAGCAGTTGAGGTGAGTTAGGCCTTCGAGCGTTTACTGTATTCTTGCTTGTAACGAAATATTAAAACAATACAGAAAACTACATTTTGCACATTTAGTTTTGAAATAATCTCTCTTGTATGCAAATATTATAAACTAAAAGGTATGTAAGAAGTGTGTTAAACAAATTTCGAAAAGTAGGTAAAAGATTATCAAGATTTACCTCCAGCTGTAGCATTTGCAAAGTGACCCGAAGTGTTAAACATTGTTAAAACATTAGCAGAGAACTTACCGAAAATTAAAAATTTGCATGGCTGTTTACAGATTGGAAAGTATTCAGTAAATAAGAGAAGTGAAAATATAATCTCAGATCAAATGCCGTCTGTTTATTTTCAATAAAACTTGACTAGTATGAAGGAATTTGGTTAAAATTGGTAGGTTAGCAGTGTTATATGGCTCCCCTAAGTGATTATATTATATTAAAAGCTTTGTAACGGTGGGTCGGGCGTGGCCCTGTAGTTACCGTGCCCAGACTATGAATTAGAGAATTCATTATTTGCGTCCCATTGCCCAAAATTCACGCTCTTGGGGACGTGGATGCACTATAAGAGTCACTGTAAAATTCTGCTATTCGATCAGACAAGGGTTGGCAGTGGGTTCTATTAACTAGCTGTCTTCTCTATAATTTATGAGTTAAAAATTAGGAACGGCTATATGCAAGAGCCTTTACGTTGCTTTGCGCGAAATTCTGAAGCAAACAAAGATTGTAATGGTATCTAAAGTAGAGTTGGTTAATAAGCTGGAGAACTTAGAAATTCGCGCTGTTTTTTTTTCCAATTTTATAATAACATGCTCACCTTCCAACTCATAATATTATATATAACATCATTTCTCTTTGGTTTAGCGTTTTCATCTTATTTGCCAGCGTAGTCTAATTGGCGAACCGCATCCGATTTGTGCACTCATTATTAATCACATCTTAAAGTTCAAGTTTACGCATAAAAAAAAGACATTTTGCTCGCAAATATATTTTGAATAGGAAAGTCCCATAAGTAATGAATCATGGTTGTTCAATGTTACTATCATTTACATTTTGTCCTGTCCCTCATTTAGCAGTGATAGACTAAAGGAAAGACAGCTCGTCAACACCACTAACTCGCAGACTGCAAGTCGGGCGCCCTAACCACCAGGCCATGCAAGGCTGAACAAAATTATGAACCATCCTGTTATATACAAAGTTGGATTTTTTCACTTATGACTCGTTTTAAAAGTGCTGGACAGTATACCTAATAATGTGCTTTAGAGCTGAATAGGTTATTTCTAAGCGCTTATACAAATGTTTATTTCAGGTTAAAACTCGTCAGAGTTAATTCCCATTATACCAGTGTTGCAAAAAATACTTAGTTTTGTTGTTTCCTCAGGGCAGTATTTGCTGAGTTCTATCTGACTGTTATCATAATATTGCGGTGAAAAGCTATCAAGTGTTCTAACAATACTGCTTACAGAATTCTTGTAACGTACTCTGTACGCCTTTGTAATTTAGGTGTATCGTCGCTGTGCCCAGTTAGACAGTGCCGGCCTCAAGGATCCAAAAATGCATGAAAGTACCAAAATATCGGCGCTCTTTAATCTGGGCCGTTTATACGCTGACGAAGGAAGGTATCAGGTTCGTATTCTAAATTTTCGATGTGCAATTTGATACTTTACTGACTGAATAGATAGATATATTCTTACCCAGGATAATATGTATAATAAACGCGAAACATTAAACATTTCTTCTATACGTTTCATTTTTACCTCTACACTTAGCTTTTCCTTTTCAATCTTCTCACTGATATGTTTGTTGAATGTCCATAAACATGATAAACTTCAACTAATATAAAGGATATCCAACCACATACCTTTAGGTCGAATATAAATTTTCTATGATGTTTTAACATCTGAATAAAAAGTTTTTGATTAACGAAAAACAAATTATTTGGATACCCATATTGTCGCCCCCTAAAAGTGTATGGTATCAGTTAATCGTATTAGTCACTTAAAAATCAACTTGGGTAAGTAACAACGACATTTAAATATATTTGAACAGCGAAACCCATCTGACGAAATAATATTTTATATTATTTGTTTTATGTGATTATATAATTTTCAACGTCAACTTGGCTACCGTCCGTTTTATTTAGAATCGTTTTAAATGCTCAGTATTGTGTTATAATAACGTTTGTATGTGTATTTTTAAACAGGAAGCTATCGACGTTTACCAGGAGGCAATGAATAAAATGCCCGATCACTATCAACCTCAGTCGCTGTATAACATGTTAGGTAAGGAGTCAACCTTAATCGCTGTAAAATATTTTAGGTAAGGAAACAACCTCAGTCGCTGTATATTGTGTTAGGTAACGAATCAATCTCAGTCGCTGTACATTGTGTTAGGTAAGGAGCCAACCTCAGTCGCTGCACATTGTGTTAGGTAAGAAGCCAACCTCAGTCGCTGTACTTTGTGTTAGGTAAGGAGTCGACCTCAGTCGCTGCACATTGTGTTAGGTAAGAAGTCAACCTCAGTCGCTGTACATTGTGTTAGGTAAGGAGTCAATCTCAGTCGTTGTACATTGTGTTAGGTAAGGAGTCAACCTCAGTCGCTGTACTTTGTGTTAGGTAAGGAGTCGACCTCAGTCACTGCACATTGTGTTAGGTAAGAAGTCAACCTCAGTCGCTGTACATTGTGTTAGGTAAGAAGTCAACCTCAGTCGCAGTATATTGTGTTAGGTAAGGAGTCAACCCCAGTCGCTGTACATTGTGTTAGGTAAGGAGTCAACCTCAGTCGCTGCACATTGTGTTAGGTAAGAAGTCAACCTCAGTCGCTGTACATTGTGTTAGGTAAGGAGTCAATCTCAGTCGTTGTACATTGTGTTAGGTAACGAATCAACCTCAGTCGCTGTACTTTGTGTTAGGTAAGGAGTCGACCTCAGTCGCTGTATATTGTGTTAGGTAAGAAGTCAACCTCAGTCGCAGTATATTGTGTTAGGTAAGGA
>NW_013666306.1:427336-440931 GCF_000517525.1 Limulus polyphemus
TCAATCGCTGCCCATTGTGTTAGGTAAGGAGTAAATCTCAGTCGTTGTACGTTGTGTTAGGTAAGGAGTCAACCTCAGTCGCTGTATATTGTGTTAGGTAAGGAAACAACCTCAGTCACTGCACATTGTGTTAGGCAAGGAGTCAACCTCAGTCGCTGTATAATGTGTTAGTTAAGGAGTCAACCTCAGTCGTAGTATATTGTTTTAGGTAAGCAGTCAGTTTTACTTCATGTACAACTTGTTAGGTAAATAGTTTTTACACTCTACATGTTCCACTTTTTTAAATTTTCATATTACATGTATAAAATGTTAATATTTTACGGAGCATTTATTTTAATAAAATACCTTTAATATTTCATCACACACACACACACATACATTAAAATTAAAGACTGAAGTATTTTTTGGGCGCTTTAAAAAGTGCAGTCAGATCCCTGTACTTATCCTAAGAGCAAGAGACCGAATTAGCATTATTCTTAAGTCACAACTCCATGTATACTTGCGCATCAGACGAACCTAGTGAAGGCAGGATAGTTAACTTAGTGAGTAGTAAATGAATCTTTCAAAACCCAAGTGAGAAAAATGAGTGCTTATCATTAACGGAGCTGAAATTTAATGAAGGACATGGTAGCTGGGTACTAGATATAATACCCCTGGTGACTCCTAGAACTCATTCACGTTCCTTTGCCTCAAATTGAGAGCCCTTAAGCAATAAAGCGCTTCTATAAATGTCAGAAGTCCAAAGGACATAGCTGTTTAAACTCCCTTAGTAATTACGAGGAAGAGTCGTATCATATTGTTGATATAAGAAGGCAGGTGTTAAAATATCATCAGTAAATGTTAAAATATTAACTAAGAATGTTTAGTAATTAACTCTGCAAGCTGAACATTTAATTATAACTCTAAAGTAAGATACGAATAAATGAGTTAAGACTATTCATTAGAAGACTTTAACAACATTAAAAACGTGATGTAAGCTGATAATTACAGTAAAAGACTATAAGGATAACATGAAAGTGACTGAAGATTTTAATATGATTTACAACATTGGAAAGTCGGAAATATAATGGCTTGTAGTGATGTGATTATACTATAGCTTTAGGTTTTGTATATTTCACAGTAAGTTTTAGGTTTTGTATATTTCACAATCAACAGTGTTTTAAGCGATGAACATGTCTGAACTATGACACGATGAAATGTAATAATATTTAACATGTAGTTCACTTCAAAGTATTTGATTTTACCCAGGATTGTAATTTTCTTCAGTCATTTATGATTGTTGATATAGTGCGTTTCATTCACTTTATTTTTGTTTTATCTTAAATTGAGTAAAAGTTACACTCAGTTGTCGTAATGATTCACTTATTGGTGTATTACATAAACAGAATATTAGAACTAATGTAACACTACACGACTGACCCCAAAATAATGTGAAGAATACCAGAAAAGTTTAAAATTCGTATGAAAGTGTATCACATTGCTAACCTTATTATACTTATTATTAGAGTTCTTGTCTTTTTCGTCTCTTTAGCACCCAAATTGTATATTTTATCTTCACCTACATAATGTTCGTGTCTAGTATCGTATACATAGCATGCCTTATATCCTGAACCGTAACAACTTAACAAAATTTTAATTGTAAGCATATATTTACTTAACATCATTGAAACTTAAAAGCATATATTAATACTAAAAAAATCTACAGACACCGTAGAAACAGGCAGGTGAAGCGAAGTATCTATATTTGTGTGTGTTTAGGGAGGGGAGGGGGGGGGGGGGTTCATGACTGAATTTTGTCGACAAAATACCGTGTCCTGAATAAAAGATTGCTCGACATTTCCGCATATTCTTAAGCGTAAAATGTGTAGGTAAAGTTAAAGTGCTAAAACTATCAAAACCGTTAGCAAACTAGTGTACGCCGCCTGATCCAATTAGGAATTGTATCACCTTTTTATCCCGTACATTTGCTGAATTGTTTATGACGTTTTTGATGATTGCCCAAATATTCGCAGCAACAAGAAATTATGGATTTTTTCCTGAGATTTCTCCAAAAGGACGGATAAAAAATTTCCCAACAAACTTCACACATATTGTTTGGGGGGTCACCCCCTTTCGCTACGTCATTGCAATCAGGTTATTTTAGGAATCAGTTCGTTTTATTTTGTTCTGGAAAGTTGGGATTATCTTCTATGTAAATAAGTTCTAGTTTCAACTTCAAATGTCACAATTGTTCCATTTCACGTGGGAATTGTAGAAAGATTTCATTACGGCTTTTTCATGAATGTGATAATCGTATTTTCAAACACACCAAGCACAGCATTACCTTCCACTTCAGTGTCATCGGTTAGTTTATAAAGACTCATCTTAGATTATTACAGCAGTCTTTCTTATCACTATAGACGAGAGAAAACTGGTTTAACATTAAGTAGCTAAAAATGTGTTTTTCAAAGTCCAACTTATTAATCTAAACTTTTCATATTTGGTTAAGTATATTATGTTGTTAACCTGCTATTTATGGTAAAGTCTATTTGTACATTTGTACTGCTTAAAGTTGGCAAAACGTGAAATAACTAGGACTGGTACCTGATGATGACAAAAACCGTGTCGAAACGTTGTACATTTGCTGTTATGTTAAACTTATATTAAAGTTTTTCTTCATTACCCATTCAAGCCATCTCCAAGCATTATTAGTCTCAAAGTGGGTTCTTCGTCATCAAATTAGTTTAGAGTAAGTTTCGACAACAAAGACATCTCGTTGGACTTTAACACGATTATTCGTTCTATTCTTGCATTTATTTGTTCTTTTGCCTATGAAAACTCGCTTGAATAAAACTATTTTTGTTTGTAGGCGAAGCGTTCTTCAAGCTGGGAAAGTTCATTGACGCTGAACAGTGGTACAAAGAAGCTCTGCGAGTGAAGCCTAATCACGTTCCCGCGCATCTCACATATGCGAAACTATTGTCCAAATTGGTAAGAGCGTCATCTTTTGGTGAACAACAAAGATTGTGTTGGTAAAATATCATATTGATTTACCGTAAATATTAGGCTTTCGAACCTGCCACAGAAAAAGGCTGGTATATGATGCAATATATAATTAAAGCTTTTTATACACGTAGGAAGTAAGGTAAAGGTAAAAGTATATTGCTTTGAGTTAATATTTTGTGCAAAAAGCTCAACCTAGGTAATTTCATTAAAGTGTTTTTAAAGAGAAGCATAGCATTACCAACCTTGTATGCATCACCAATATTAATCGTTTTTATGTTTATTTTATTAGAATCGACCTGTAGAAGCAGAGCAGTGGTTTCTGAAAGCCAAGACCATTGCGCCCAACGACTCCAGTGTTTACCAGCATTATGGTTAGTCTAGAATAATGACTCCAGTATTTTTACCACACTATGGTTAGTCTAGAATAATGACTCCAGTATTTACCAACATTATGGTTAATCTAGAATAATGACTTCAGTATTTACCACACTATGGTTAGTCTAGAATAATGACTTCAGTATTTACCACACTATGGTTAGTCTAGAATAATGACTTCAGTATTTACCACACTATGGTTAGTCTAGAATAATGACTTCAGTATTTACCACACTATTTTTAGTCTAGAATAATGACTTCAGTATTTACCACACTATGGTTAGTCTAGAATAATGACTCCAGTATTTACCAACATTATGGTTAGTCTATAATAATAATAACTCCAGTGTTTACCAGCATTATAGTTAATATAGAATAATGACTTCAGTATCTACCAGATTATGGTTAGTCTATAATAATAACTCCAGTGTTTACCATCACAACGATTAGTCTAAAACAGCGTTTCCCAAACTATGTTTCGGGAACATTGGTGTTCCGTCCGAGATTGATAGGTGCTCCGTGAGAAAATCATGATTTAAATTTTAATAAAAATACTAGACCACCGTGACCCGTTGGGTCAACCACTATTCAGAGGTTATGAAGAATTCAAGCTAATTTCAATATTGCACCGAAAGGAAGGTTTATTTTGAGATAATTTAATTAAATATTTCAATCGTTCGTGTTATTCATAATTCAAGAAAAAATATTTGATTGTTGATCGGGAGTAAAAGGAAAGATCATTTCGTTTTTCAAAAAATTGAAGTAAGAAGTTTCGTAAAGAGCGCGAACGGTAGTGTGAATGATTTTTTGACTGAGACAATAAGCAAACAAACAAACAAACAATCTCTGAGTTTTAGTAGTATATAGATAGATTCTTCAAGATCTTGTTTTTTGATCTTACGCCTTTTAATGAAGATGGAAACATTGACAGGGAAATAATATAATAGCCAATGCCCGGCGAGAGATCTTCGTTTATAAAACTTTGTTGTTGTTGTTCTCGTCTCCATAGTTACTATTTGCAAACAGTCAATAATATTGTAGGTCCATTTTATTGTTGTTCTTTCTACGCGCCCTTATAACACATTTTCATCTCATTATTTAATTTCTGTTGTGCATATATTGTTGTATAGGAGATATTTTAAAGTGATTCATCAGGTGGAAAACGAAGTTTTATAATAATGGAATGTACGAAAAGTGACCCGAAAAACGGCGATAACTCGGTAACCCGTCGCTCGATTTTAACGAAATTTGTTTTATTCTATTTCTGTTCTCATTTCATTACAAATATGGTGCTAATGTGCGCTGTTTTTGCTGTAGTTAATTACAGGCAAGCACACGCACAAATAAACAAACAATCTCAGAGTTTTAGTAGTATATAGATTTTACACTTTTTGTACGATCATAACTTATGAAATATTTTCTTATGTATTATAATTAGATAATATTGATTTCGCATTGAAGAAGAGTTATAGAAGATGCCATATCTATTTAACATAATATCTTAGTGGAGAGGTTTGTACCTAAACTATATTATAAGCATAAAAATGTAAAAATTCATTAAAATGTATAAATATGAATACTTTACAAATTTAGAGGGCGCTGCGCGTGCAACATACCCTCTACGCCGATATTTCACGTGTCTAGTGCTCCGTAAGCTTTATCTCAGCTGAAAAGTGTTCCGTGGCCAAGAAGGTTTGGGAAACGCTGGTCTAAAATAATAACTAGTGTCCATCACTATTCCAGTTATTCTGGAATAATGACTACATTGATTACTAGCATTGCTATTAGTCTAAAATAATGACTCCAGTATCTACCAATATTATGGCTAGTCTAGAATCATGACTACATTGTTTACCAGCATTACAATTAGTCTATAATACATAATAACCGGCCCGGCATGGCCAGGTCGTTAGGGTCCTTGACTCGCAATCTGAGAGTCACAAATTCGAATCCCACCAAACATGCTCTCACTTTCAGCCGTGGGGGCGTTATAATGTAACGGTCAATCCTACTATTCGTTGATAAAAAAGTAGCCCAAGAGTTGGCGGTGGGTGGTGATGACTAGCTACCTAGTATTTCACCGCTAAATTATGGACGGCTAGCGCAGATAGCCCTCATGTAGTTTTGCGCGAAATTCAATACAAACCAATACATAATAACCACGGTTATATTGTAAAATAACCAGACACATGAGATTTCCAAAAACACGCATCTATATATTCTTTATATAAACATTCGGTACATTTTATCTATTCTACTAACCACTTTTATTAAACTATTTTTAATCTATAATTATGTAGATACGAAATTGATTTGGTATAGATCTGGATCTTTGCACCAAGTTTTCTGTTAATGTTTTCTAGAGCTTTGTTTCCACAAAGCCTATTTTTACTTAAGGTTCTGTTGAGATGCACACCTATACACTATGCTCACTTTTCCTGCGTTTACTTTTTTATCGATCAGTTTACTTAAGGCACCATTTTATCTTCGTTCTTTTATTATTTTTTTGTCTGTTAAATGTATAATGTTTGCGTTGTAATTTCAGTGAATAGCTTATTATTTTAGGGAATGTTTTAAAAATAGTGTTGGATCTCTTTTAGTTAATTTTGTTATACTTTCTGTATCTTCTTGTGAAGTGGTCTAAGTAATGTTAACAGTTTCTACTGTTCCGGTATTTTTAGGTCAGTTTTTGTCAGAATCGGAGCGTCACAACGAAGCTGCTGAAACTTATCTTCGTGCAGCGCAACTAGCCCCTGAAGAATACGAAATTGTCTTCAATACTGCTAACACACTGAGGTAAGTATCGAATACTTCTATCAACAAAAGTTTTAGCACGGAACAACTAATGTATCATCTATATTGTATATAATAGCCAAATGTCTGTTTGTCTTGCTGTATATCTCCTGGACGATTAATCATAGAAAAATATTATATATCAAAATGCTTATTTTGAAAAATACATAACAGGAAAATTATTTTATTTTTTTATTTTTTGCAATTCCTAAATTTCATATCGATATCAACATCGATTCTTTGGTCTTAGAATGTGCTAAACGGCCAATCTGAGAAAAAATATAAGAACAAATATGTTTCTTTTTGTGAGGGAATTTCACGGGATTTCCTCCGTCGACTGATTGAAAGAGATACTTCGAAGATAGGAGCATGAACAGAAGAAACGTATATTTTTATATATATATTTGCATGATTTTATTATACAAAATCGAATAAATTGATTTCAAGTGAAATGAATATCTCCCGTTTGACACTTCTTATAGAAATGACAACTGTCAAAAAACTTAAACTTCAGTAGCGATCTTTTCTTGCGCTCAGTAAAATGACCAGTAACGGTGGCATCCAGCGGAAAAATCCCCACAACTACTGAGTACTCTGTTTGCTGGATGCATCCATTGCATCGAAACCCAAAGATATTTGCCAAAAATGCACTGCGGTCAGTATTCTTTGCTTAAAAACAAACGTAATGCAGTTTTCCTTATTGAAATAACACATGAAATAACAATCATATTGCATATAGGCTCTGATCCAATGGATTGGGTTGACTGCACATTTAATATTTATTTATCACTATTTTTAGAAAAATTACAGTTGAATCGTTTCAACAGGCATCTGCTAATATTTTATAAATGTATATTTGATATTAACTCCATGTTTTCATGCCTTGCATTCGTCAAAGATTACCTAAGTAATCACTTTGTAATTATTTATGCACACCTCAATGCATGCATGTTACCGCTGTAGGGGTTCTCAGTTTAAGTTGGAAATGAAATAATTCTTATTTTAATCTCTCTTAGTAAATGAATAACATAAATCAGGTGCGTAAAGTATAAAGCAGAACGAAATATAGTCGGTAATTATTCTGTCAAGAAAGCCGTAAAGAAGAAAGCTGTCTGCAAATGATTTTCTTGGCAGAGTAAGCTCATTTCTCACCATTTTTGGACCTACATCTTAGAGTTTGGGAATTTTTAATTTTTTTTAAATAAAGGCTTAAAATATCTAAAAACTCTGCTGATCATCCTTAGAAAATAAAATCTGTTTGCGACTAGAAAAGTAAGTAAGCAAATGCCCGTGTTTCACGCAGTTCTAACCATTACTTTTAATATGATTACATAGCTAAACCCATCCGAAAATGTAGGATCTCTTGATTATCTGAAAGAAAGTGTTTTGATCTATTTTCAGAGTTTTTTTTTTTCAAGCTGCTGTTATTCAAATGATAGTCAGCCGTGAACTTAAATTCCGAAATATAGCTTACAACTGTCAATGTAAGGAATGTGTTATTCCACTAGGAGTTTATTCTTTACTTAGTGTCAAAATATTACTTAGAAAAATATTAGGTGATAAAATCATTATTATAAAACAACTCTATTCCTTGCTAGAAATTCACAGCTCCTACAAAAATCAAAGCATTGCTATCTTTCAGCCATAGGCTCCCCAAATGGCTCGGCGGTAAGTTTAAAGGCTTATAACAGTAAAAAACGGGTTTTAATACACGTGGCGGGCGAAGCCCAAATAGCCCATTGTGTAGTTTTGCGCTTAACAACAAACAAATAAGCTTTCAGCTATGAAATCTTCAAAAAGATACACTAGTGTTTCCACACTCAAAAATATGAAATATTATATACTTAGACAAGCAAGTACGTTTTTGTGTTGATTGAACAATAAATTACAGTTGTAAATAAATAAGAATTTCAAAAGTTTCCAAAAGTCATCGAGGTTTATTTTTGAGGCTTTCATTTATTCTTATTTTTTAGACAAGCTGGCCGAAATACGGAAGCCGAAAATTATTATCATTTAGCTGTCAAGCTACGACCAAAGGTAAGGATATTGAATAATTTAACTGATAACAGTCAGGGTTGAAAATAGAATAATTTAACTGATAACAAGTCAGGGTTGAAAATATTTTATTTCAGGAATATAGCTAGAAATACGATTGGATAAATTATGGAGTTTTGTTGAAACATTTTGTTTCTTCAAATTGTTATTGCCGTTTGGATCCGTAGGAAATTTTAACACTTACTAAATAATTCAATTTACTCGACAAAAACCTATTGGTAAGGAAAGTATAAAACAAATTACAAACTAACCTGGCGACACCTGGAGGCTATAAAATGAACTTTTAATACTTAAGGCCTGATAAATAAATATATATGTATTAAGCAAACTCCAGCCTATTTTAATACCATCTAATTCGTTTTATTGAATTTTTGTTAGTTGATCTCCAATAAAAAGTGTTAAACTTCAAATTATAATACCACGTGGACGATTCTTAGTAGATTTCGTTAGTTAATCAAAAACACTTTTATCCTTCGAGGGTAAACTAAAGAAAAGATAAGTATTAAACAAATTTCAGATTAACATGTTACCACCTGGTGATTTTTGCGGTCAGTTGATTTCAGATAAAAAAAAAGCCCTCCCTCTTGGTGGCTCATTGATAGGTCTGAAGGTTTATACCACTAAAAATGAGGATTCGATATTCGCGGTTGGCAGAGCTCAGAAAGATGTAGATTTGTGCTTTCACAAACAAACAAAGCATAAAACACATACACACAAACACACTCGTCGATCAAAAAGTGCTAGATAAACTTTAAGGATCAATTGTGGAGTTTAATATACGACAACTACCTGCCCCATAAGGTGAAAAACAAAACCTTGCAAATGAATTCTTACTTATACAGTAACAAAATGAGTGTCTCGAATGGTCATGCATTACTGATTTCTTATCTTTTATGAAAACATATACATATTTGTATTAACAATCCACATGATTTTAGGATTCTCTGAAAGTGTATATAAAGGTGTGTAGATGGTTTCGTTTTATTCCGTTCCCTTCAAAAATACTGCCAGTAGATGGCGCAAAATCAACAGCTTGTAAAAAATGAGAGAGAGAAAAATAATAAGAATCGTTATAATAAGTCTGTAACATAAAAGTATGAATTTTAGGCATGATTTACACCAGTTCATATTAGCATATAACAATTTTCGTGCTGTGATGTCTAACAGATTTCTCAAAGCTTATTATCCTTGGAAATGGAAAATTAGTTAATCAGCCGCGTGCTACGTTCCTAATCGAAAACCTCATCTCATCAGTTCAAAAACATTTTGAAGTCTAGTTTGCTATCAGTCTAGATTTTTGTATGAATTTCAAAATATTAATATCAAATGTAAAAAAAATTATAACAAATTTCGGTACAAAAATACCACTAATATAAACTCGTATTTTTCTTAAATGTTCACAACAATTATTAAAAGAACTTTGGCATTGCACTTTTTTATATTACTGTCTTTTATGTCTTCCTTTGTTATAATCATGATTACGAGAACATTTTTCCTCTTAATAATAATTACTGTATTACAACAGCACTTTTCATAAGTTTGTGTTAAAAGCAAATTGTAAAAACAGTGAAGACCAAAAAGCATGTTTGACTCAAGTCGTATGCTGTAGAGAAGTGAATAAAGTGACTGTAAGAAACTCGAAATTTAAAATTGCCATGCGTGTGTTCATCATGTGGGCAGAAGGTGCCACGTGCCACCTCACTTTGAATATATTTTAGCAAAACTTTTTCTCCATCGCCTCGCTCGCCAGTTTTTCTTTACTCTTCCCGCCACTTTTATCTATTTATTTTTCATTAAAAGTCACGTACCATAAATATTGCTGTTTAATCAGATTCTTATTGTAGTTTTGTTGTGGTATGCAGGATGTAACGAGTCATATGAATCTGGGAGCCATGCTGCATGTAAATGGAAAACTTCAAGAAGCCGAGTTCAGTTACTTGGAAGCTCTTCGTCTCAAGCCTGACGATCCTATAACTCAGAATAACCTACAGAAACTTCGAAACCTGCTGGCACAGAAAGGTCTTCGCACTACTACTCGACACCGTCGATAAGCTTGAGTAGCTGCCTGGAGATTTCGTTGAGTCGGAATGATCTTCTACTGTAACCCATCATCGACAGAAGTGGGTTTGACGTTAGTCACGATTTAGGCAAAAAGAAATCCACAATTCTTGAGCAACAAATGTCAGAGGAAAAGACAAGTGAAAACGTTGGTTCTGGTTAGAAATAAAAAAAAAGTGCTTTATACCACTGGTGGTAACGCAGGACTGTAACAAAATAGTTTTAATTCAAGAAGCAGTGTATTTTATTACTCTCTGAATATTTCTCAGTAATGGTGGGAATAAAATTTAAAAATAATTAGTTTTGAATCAGAAAATACAATTGTCATATACTATTGTAGTAAGTAAAATTTCTACCGGGACTGTAACAGTCAAGTAGCTTTGTTTCAAAAAGTACAATTGTCATATATTGTTGGTAACCAGTAATAATATAGATGAGTTTTGTCAGTGATGTGGTCCAGAAAAGACCATCCTCTTTTAATTTTGATAGTAAGATGGAACATCTACTAGTAATAATGCAAAAGAATTTTATGAAAAATGTAGTTTTGGCTCAGAAAAGTTTGTCTTTTAGATTGTTAGAAAGATTTAATTTTGATTCAGAAAAGATTGTCTTTTATTAACATCTGTAACATGAAATAAGTATGGATGATAAATTAGAACTGTAACAAAGAAAATACCTTTCACTGCACAAAGTAATTGTACAATTCCCATTTTAATTCACTCCAAAACTTTAAGTCACATTAACATTTCATAGTTAAAGTTCAAAAACAATTTTGCTTACAAATTTAATTAAAAAGGGCAATATTTTTTAGAGTTTCACTAATTCATTGCAGTTTTTATCAACCATAAACAAATATATTCAAACTCAGAAGAAAACACAGCCAATCAGCCTGTCTGTTTTAGATTTCTTTTTATAGTTTCAAATTTACACTTTTAATTTAAAATCATTTTTTTTAAATAATTGAACCCATCACACAAGAACAATATACAGAGTTATTTCTACTCATTCAGGAATGATGACAAGTTTTTCCGAGATCTTTTCGTCCTTTCTTAAACTGTACTTACAAGAATTGTTATTAAGCCTAACACAGTGGTTAACAATGATTTCTCCATAGTCTGAAACCCACACGAGTAACTATGATAGATTCATTGGTCTTCAGATTTTATACAACTTAATAAATACAAAATATTAGCTGTAATACCCTAACTTTTCTGTAAACCTTTACACTTATGAAATACCAATGTGTTTGTGTGTGAGTCATGATGTTCAATAATACAATTTTCTGAAACTTGTAAAAACAGAATATATCTGTAATTTGTTTTCTGTGACAACGTCTCCTTCAGCTAATCGGGGACTTTCTAGTCAAATATAAATAGACAAATTCTGAAACTAAGGTAGCTGTTGTATAATATTTTTATTATATCAATGCTCTTGTGATTTGTATAAAGCCATGTTTGGAGAAACTTATTTGACAAACGCACGAAGTGGGTTGTATTTTTTGTGTGCACTAATTCTCTCTATAATGTTCAAGATTTAATACCAGTTCTTCCATACACCCATTGCACTTTGAATTAATACACGATTTATAAAAGGATGGTTATGGATGTACAAGTATCAAGATTTGGTAAAGTTTACAAATAGTAATGGCAAATGATGTGAATTATTGAGATTGGAGCATACTTGTACAATTAAGAAAATATCAAAGATACTACCAGCCCTGACTAATACATGAAAATTAGTATTAGTACAAAATTTATTCAATAATGTTTATAAAAATGTTCTAGAAAAACTACCAATAATTTATCGCTTCTGCAGCTGCCCAAAGAAAGTGTGTTTTTTCTTCGTCAATTTCAATTTTAGAGTTTGTGATCAATCCTTGAATCATTAATATATCATTTGTACAATTTCGGAAATATTACCTGAGTGGGGAAGTAGGTAGAAAATAATAATCAAAGGAGAAAGCTGATAAACATATTTGAAATTTAAAAATGTAATCTCTTTTGCTCTAAAAGAATATTATGAGGTTCAATAATCTCAAACTATTAAAAATGTATTTATGTGAGATATTTTCTCATCCTATATATATCTATGTTTAATGGTTACAAAATTCAGAAATTTTTATTATTATTACATTTAAAGCATAGTAATCATCAAATGAATAAACAGTGAAGAAAACTTTTTTGTGATATCATAGTGATAGTTTTCAAGAATATTAATGAAAGGCACAGCCTGTGCAACATAAAAAAAAGATTGCATTCGAAATTGGCCCTTCTTGAGGGTTTCAGGGTTCAGATTATTTCTGTGATTTCTAACGTAATGAAAGCTGTCAGTTTTAAGACATTTCACTGTTTTGAATAATGTTTTTGGTAACCTTATTATTTCTCTATTTATTAGCTTGTTTTTCTGATTCATTTTCTAATTTGCTATACCATACTGGAACCCATATTTAATATACTCAAACTAGATGTTTTGCTTTCCGTCTAATCTGTTCTCTCCTATTCACGAGGCTGTGCCTTTTTTTTTCTTTTCTTTTCTTTCTTTTTTTTTTGAATCATGATAAAAATTTGAGACTTAGTTAACAATGTGATAATATTCAAGCTGTAACGCATTGTTGGGAGTGTGTAAACTGCTGATAGACTGTTTATCGTGAGCTTCAATCATTACGATGTATCCGGTTTCCGTAATTATTATCTTATGGTTAAGTTATTAGTTTCAAGCTTTCGAATGAATGTAAATATTATATGCTGTGGGTGATGAATAAATAATTCTGGAAGAATGATGGCGTTATTTTGTGTTTATCAAATAACGGTTTGAACATTCGGGCCTGAGATGATTCTTTCCAGAACTGACAGAGAACACTTGTGATGAAACTTTTTACATTTCACGCTACATTATGTTCTTTGTTACTTAAAATAATTTGCAGTTGCTGAAAATGGTTTATTCCATAGAAAAATAAAATACACTTATAATAACACAACACCTTCAAGCACGGGGTAGCTAGAACTTAACACTAGAGATCAAACCAGTAAGAAGCAAAATTAAATATCATTTATACCTTTTACCTGCTCGTTGTGTTTTCTTTATTATTATTTTCAAGAAGGGGGACATATATATAGGGGATCAGCTTTTACAGTGTAAGTCAACAGACTGAAAGAATATGTGTTATGTGTGCTTAAACATAAATACAAATTTACAGTTTTAATAAAAATTACTAAAAATATTTAGTTTAACTACGATGTTAAGTTTACATCATAATACGTGCAATGTTTGTGATATCTAAGGAGGGCAAATGCCACCTCTTGCCCCTTTCTGCGGGTGCCCATGTCTTG
>NW_013666306.1:441931-452923 GCF_000517525.1 Limulus polyphemus
GTGTGGGTCATGATTGAAATTTGTAATGTGATTTGACAATTCAATAACGTTTTTGTAGCTTTCACTGACAATACTTATTAAAGATAATTTTATGTCGTGAAAACTGTCCATATTTTGATGTCATGATATGTAAATTAAAAATTGTTATTTTACGGTGATAATCTTGTTTTCTTGTGCCCAGTAATGCATAATTTCATTTGATAAACACGTTTAGATTGAATGGTAATTTATAATCAGTCACAAGAACGTCGAATCTGAATCACTTGAAAAAAACACGGGGGTGCTTAACTTTTTTCCAGGTGTATAGTTTGTGATCTATCATACCTACAGACGTATATGTACATATAAATTGGTTTATTTAAAAACATACTTTTCTTGCAAATGCAAAACAATCGAAATATTGTAACATTTACTTTGAAAACGATCTCTCAGTTGTAAACGCGTAACTGGAAAAATCATAACCTTTGTGGTTAATGTTTCCAGTGTTACGTATTACAATTTATTCCGGACGAACCTCCAATATATTACGTAACGTACTATAATTTCGAATAGCCTGAAACTGAGTTAAATGATAATTTGAATTTAGAAATTAAATAAATGTCTATTAGTATCCAATTTATGAACTTGCCAACAAGATTGATACACACATTTTGTTTTTTAATACAAATATATTTTAATATACAAACAATAACACAATTTACAATAACAGTTATCACAAATAATGATCTATGTACAAAAGTTTTATAAACTTACAAACAATATTTAGTCCTTTATCTGGTCTGAAACTTCCTTGATATCTTATCGAGGGTTCACGATGAGTGAATTCATTTTGAGGAGATGTAGATACAATTCACTTAACAGGGAGCTAGCAAGTTCGGTATTCTTCATTCTTCGCTGGCCACATGCCGAGTTGTCCATCAATGAAATTATATAATGTTTTCGTAAAAATACAAATGTCCGATGTGAATCTACTGAAGTCAAATGGTTTTTAATATTCGAAATCTATAAACGTTCCTGGTAAAATATCTGAAGTTCCCGATTAATAAGCGTTATAACAATCACAGTTATAGCTTCCGAATTTTATAGCAAACCAATAACATATTCTGTCTTTTGGCGTGTCGCGTCAGTTATATTTATAGGCGTGAGGAGTGTTTCTCGAAATTTTAGCTTACGCAACTATATGAACGGAACACCAATGTTTACTTACACACATATATTGTTGATTCTTACACTCGAGAATTTTCTACAATTTTAGTGAATAGGTGGGAATTATGCAACACAGACTTAACAGTAAAAGTTATGTACATTTCTAAATATGCCCCCCAGTGGCACAGCGGTATGTCTGCGGACTTACAACGCTAGAAACCGGGTTTCGATACCCGTGGTGGGCAGAGCACAGATAGCCCTTGTGTAGCTTTGTGCATAATTAAAAACAAAACAAACAAACAATTTCTAAATATAATTTAACTTAAACAAACATCGATATTAAAATAGATATATGATAGAAAATCCGTCATACCAGGTACAAAGCAAAGTAAATGTTATTAAGGAGGTAAAAATCTCATTACAATATACCGAAGCATTTCCTTTACCTTTCACCGAACTGTTATGATTCTATTAGTTTATGTACAATCCTCCAACTGTGATGAAACTATAATTCTTATATACGTATATGTACTTATGTATCTTACCTTTTTCCTATTTTTGGTTTTTAAACTAACTATTTTGTGTTGTGTAAATGTTCCATTGTATATAAAATAAAGCATAAACCAAGGGCGTACATGTATAACAAATTTAATTTATTTACTAAACTGAAAATATGGAGGAAATAGTAATACACTACACTTTAGCATTCTGGCCTGAGAATCCAAGGGTCCTGTTTCGCGTCCCATTGCCTCAAAATCGCGCCCAGCACTATGGGGCCATGAGTGCGTTTACAAGATTGACAGTCAAATCCCATTTTTCAATTAGATTATTTCAAGATAGGTGCTATTGACTAGCTGCCATTCGTCTGCCCCCCCCCCCAGTGGCACAGTGGTATGTCTGCGGACTTACAGCGCTAGAAACCGGGTTTCGATACCCGTGGTAGGCAGAACACAGATAGCCCATTGTGTAGCTTTGCGCTTAACTTCAAAACAAACAAACAAGCCTTCGTCTAGTTTATCAGATAAAAATCAGCACAGAACGCGCTTGTTCAAAACAAACTACAAAAAATGTTTTTAGTACAAAATTCACGTAATTGAAGGAAATACAAAAATATACATTTACGCCCGATTCTGATTTGTGTCGTTCAAAGTTTATCAGTAACTATACTTCGTAAAATATGTAATTCACTTTTGAAAAAGAAGTTGAAAACGTTATTAAAGGTCGAAAAACAATTTTATTTCTTAAAACAATTTTATTTCTTAAAACCCAGTGTTATCAAGCCAAACAAGTTTCACCAAACATTTAAAAAAACGCTAGAGGTAATCAGAAATGTGTACCGTAAAGAATCCGACTTACTACCGTGAAGCTGGAAATCGGCACTCAAGTTGTTTGCAAAATCATCAACAAAACTCTCGATCTGCAGTTGACACACGCCCTCAACGCTACGGTTACTGGCAAACCAAGCATGTCGACAAATTTCATCTAACTGTTCCCAACAGGATTTCGGTTAGGTACGTTTCTTTTTAAGCGGAAATATTTCGAAAATGCCCTGTCGTGGTACGTTGGTCTGAGTTTGACGTTGTGGTGAACTCAAACATAAAACAAGTTGAAAAGAAAATCGTATTACGGAGAAAAATAGAAATACGCTAACTATCTATAGGATGCATCAATATACATTCTGGAAGTGTCAGGTCCGTTTCGTCATGTAGCTGTGTGTTATAGTACTTTCTAAGAGGTTTCTTCTTACATAAGCGTTGTAACTGCAAGTCGGAAGTTTTGTAGTTTTAATTGACAAGTCAGAATTTACGGGAAGAATAACGATAGACCATGATAAAGTATAATGAACATTGTAGCAAATCCAATATATATATATAGAAATAAACTGGTTTACTTCGAAGATGGGGATGTTAAGAAAACGAGTTTAACAAAAGTAAAGAGAGTTTTATAGAAGAGAGAATTAGAGATGTCAAAAGAATTCGTGAACTGAAAGTATGTTTGTGCATAAGTAGCGTTATAATTCTCAGAGCATGTCAAAATCTTGAAGATGTGTTAGCTCCATGTAAACAAGTAAGACTAGCTGTAATTGATGTGTTAGCTCCAAGTAAACAAGTAAGACTAGCTGTAATTGATTTGTTAGCTCCATGTAAACAAGTAAGACTAGCTGTAATTAATTTGTTAGCTCCATGTAAACAAGTAATGCTAGCTGTAATTGTAATTATTTCGGATACATAGTCTAGTCTGTGTTAATATCTGATTAAAGGAGACTTTCAAACAAGCATGCTCGTTGTTGAACTGTGGAACTCAATAACAATAGTATATATAGTTTAAATGTTGTATATAGTTCTACTAAATGATTAAGTTATTACTCAAAAGATTTCTTTGTAGCTCAGTTTTTTTAATACTTCCTAATCCATGATGACAGTCTATCAGTCCGAAAGCTAAGGGCTAAATATATATTTCAGCCCTCAAGAGAACAGTTTGTGTATAAGAATAATAACTATAACAATCATCAAAAAATACTTTCAAAGTATGGTTACAAAAATCCAACGAAACGTTGTTCCAAAGGGAATTATAGGAGGTGGTAGAGTTTAATTGTACTGTAAATTTAAAGTTGAAAAAATGGTCAGAAAACTACAAGTAAACCAAATCTGAAACAGACATCAACGTTTCAGAAACCAAGGATAGAAAAGATTGAATATAAACTAAAACAAACCCTTCTAGCAAAAAAGAAAGAAACTTCAAACAAATCTCTATATATTTGAGAAAGGCACTGCATTAAATAGAAATATGATATATATATTTTCCACAGAAACTTGATATCCCTTCATGCCGCACCAAGCTAGGACATTCTGCACTTTGCGGAGTTCCCACTAGGGACTCATCAACAATATGTTGAATAAACCAACTTTAAAAGTTTGAAAGTATAGCATTGATTCCAATAAAGTAAAAAGAAGTTCTTGGAGTGAAAAGTACTTAACATATAAAAGAATACAAAAATGAGTCCAGGTTAGGCCACAAATATGATAACAGTCAAGGTAAGCATATAAGAAGCAATCGGTGTGTTTCTTAAAAACAAAAACTCCTCAATGGCTCAGGATTAGCCTGAAGACTTATAACCTCAATACCTGTGGTGAGCTTAGCACAGGTAGCCCATTGAGTGGTTTTGTGCTTAACAATAAACAAACAAACAAATTCTACACAACTTTTATTTTTTCGGTCATAAGACCGGGACTAAAAGTTTAGTTTTTGTACTACATTGTTTCAAGTAGCACGATCAACACAACGATTTGAGACCATCACCTAGAAATACGTGAAATTTCAATTAAAATGTTGTATAGTTATGAGCATAGCCTGCAAAGGGTGTCAGCTAAGAATAGAACAGACCATTTTGTTCATAAACTTCAGCTCCTTTTTAAAGGAAAGTTCGGTTCTGGAAAGCTGTTTTTAGTTGTGTAATACGTGGGTTAATAAATGATAAACCCTTTCACTTATTTATTTTTATTTTTCGGCTTAATTTCTTGTTTATTTCTTTAAAATGTTGTTCCACTGTACTTTTATAAAGTAACAGTATTTACTTGGTTTATAACCAATATATTTGTGTATATATGTATATACGCTTTTCCATGCCACTGTAATTTTAGAAACAGCAACAACTACAGGTGACATTATAGCTACTCTAATAGTTGTGAATTCTAAAAATATTAAACATATGAGAAAAGTTTCTAAATTTGTGCTTTTTATACGCAAAATATCCGAAACATTTTGTTTGCTGTTTTTTTGCCCACCACGAGTATCGAAATTTGATTTTGAGTGTTATAAGCCCGCAGACTTAGCGTTAAGCCACCAGGGGGCACTAATTGTTGTTTTTTTGTTTTTTATTTTAGTTGATTAGTTGGTTCTTCTGATTTAACCCGTTGATAGCTGATTCGCCTTAATGGCACATACGATCTGCCTCCGGCAGTTAAATTTAAATGTGCTATATATTGTGTACGGCTCGCAAAAATTCCGCGCGCGTTTAGAGCACCTACTGTCAAAGGGTTAAGGGCGCAAAACACTAGGCCTACTTGCACCTTGTTTATCTTAGTGCAAAGCCATACAATAGGCTATCTGTGCTCTATCCACCGCGGGGCATTGATCCACAGATTTTAGCGTTATAAATCCGTAAATTTATCACTTACCCACCGGGAGACAAATTTGCAATAAAGGCGTGCTAACAGTAAGCAACATATTTTCAAGTCGCCTTTCCCATAAATCCGCTCTTGAGCCTATCTCCTTTACTCCTCCGTGTATGAGTGCATCACTCCATATTCTATATCTCCCCTACTATAAAATTGACTTTAACCAATTGAACCACTTACGTTTCTAAAGTAAATTTTTAGAGGTCTTCAATTTCATGTGATCAATTATCACGACTGAACTACAGTATACTTCTAACGTACGAGGCATGGCGTGGCCAGGCGGTTAGGGCGCTTGATTCGCAATCTGCGAATCGCGGGTTCGAATCCCCGTCATACCAAACATACTCGCCCTTTCAGCCGTGGGGGCGTTATAATGTGACAGTCAATCCTACTATTCGTTGGTAAGAGGCCTAAGAGTTGGCGGTGGGTGGTGATGACTAGCTGCCTTCCCTCTAGTCTTACACTGCTAAATTAAGGACGGCTAGCGCAGATAGTCTTTGTGTAGCTTTGCCCGAAATTCATAACAAACAAACAATCTAACGTACATTGTTACAGTATTGAATAAGCATTTTTACTTGTGTAAAATATACTGTCACAAAACAATTATGAGCGTAAACCGAATGGCCATTTAAGACTTCAGATCACATAACTGATCATTGGCTGCTAAATATGCATAACAATAAAGTAAGGGGTTTTGCTTTGTCGTAACTATAATATTATAAATTCCGATCAATCTTCAATTGTTTTGTGCGGTTACTTCTTTTTACATCATACACTCCAATGGCTAAGCGGTAAATTTACGAACTTACAACGATTCCACATGGTGGACAGAGCGCAGATTGCTCATTGTTTATCTTTGCACTAAAACAAACAAACGTTATACCCTAATACAGATTGAACTACTTAATAGTGATTGTGTTATTCTTCTCTGTAGGTACGATAACGAGAGAAAAAGATGGGCTTACCTAAGTTACAAACTTGGCATTTGAGTTGTCCTTAAAAATTTCCCAAAATAAAATATTAAGACCTAGGTACTGTGTCATGTCAAATCACGTTCTTAACCCATTTCATATGCAACCTATGTTTCCTTACCAGTCACAAGTAAAAGTCATAGGCTTATGTGAAGTTGGACTATAATTATAGTTCATTAATTTTATTAACTATAAACTAGTTTATATATTATCATTAATTACACGAGGATATGTACTATACAGTGGACAACAAACCACGTGGTGTCTTTAGCAAGTCAGGCTGTTGTGGCTTTTTTTCGTACGCTTGTAAAATAGACTCGTAACTGCTGGAAGTGATTATAGTACAAAGTTTGAGCGAAATCCGACAAACAAAGAAACCATTAAAACCATTCCACATCTTTGTTTTTACATGAAATCACTAATCTATCAGAAATATTCACCTTTTAACACAAGAGGGCTATCTGCGCTAACCGTCTTTAATTTTGCAGTGATAGACTAGAGGGGTAGGCAGCTACTCAACGGCACCCACCGCTAACTCTTGGACTATTCTTATTACACCAAAAAGTGGAATTTGTCTGTCATTCTTATAACGCACCCACAACCCAGAAGTTCAGAAAGCGAAGTTTTTGATTTTTTTGGCAGCAACCGCTGAAGTTTAGCTACACTGTCCAACACGCTAACCACTGGGTTGTGCTCGTCCCGTTTCTAATGGAAACAGGAAAGTCATGGAACATTTATGGTAGAGTAGTAAATTAATGTCAGCAAAAAAAAGGTTTGGAACGTTTCTAATGAACCAGTGAATTAATGATTGGACTAGTGATTAACGTAGGCAGAAGGAAAACCTGTAGATGTGGTGTGCCTCTGTCGGCTGATCTGAAAAACAATGCAGCAAGTCAAGTGCTGGATCCATGATTTGAAAAGGAAGTGGGCGGTGTATTTTGTAATAGAAGACAAAGGGGAAGGGACTAAGTATGGATTGAAAGTTCAGAAATATATATATACCTATCTTTTTTCTGTTGATAATAACGAGAACGTGTCCGTAGGTATTACGACAAATAAGCTTTGCGGTAACTAAAAGCAGCTTGAACTAAATTATACTCTCAGATAGTTACACTCTATAGGAAGGAACATTAATTCTATTGTTTTTTTATTTGTTTTGAATTTCGCGCAAAGCTACACGAGGGCCATCTGCGCTAGCCATCCCTAATTTAGGAGTGAAAGACTAGAGGGAAGGCAGCTAGTCATCACCACCCACCGCCCACTCTTAGGCTACTCTTTTACTACTGAACAGTGGGACTGACCGTCATATTACAAAGTCCCCACGGCTGAAAAGGTGAGCATGTCTGGTGGGACGGGGATTCGAAACCGCAACTCTCAGATTGCAAGTCAAGCGCCCTAACCACCTGGCCATACCGGGGCCCCATTAATTCTATAAGTCTAAACACGCGATACTATGTTATGCTATAATCTTAATATTGGACACTGTAATGTATCCAATAGTTACGATATTGAAATACACTCATTACCCTTGACAGCTCAGTAAAAAACTCTGAGAAATTTCAAAAACCGAAGTAATATAACAGGAAACTGTAATTGAAAGGAGACTTATGGACATGTATATTTCAAAACACACTAACAGATAATGGACGAATTGAAAACAGCACATTAAAAACTAACAATACTTCAAAAACTAGCCTAGCATTATTTATACTTTAGGAGCTATGGTGACTTTTCGAATACTGACAGAAATATGTGTTAACGTATTAAAAACTGACTGAACAAAAGTCTGTTAATTTCCCCTGTTTCTGTATGTCTTCACATTAGTTCAAATGTATACCACCTTACAGATGATTTCCAAGAGATGCTACTTTTCTAGTACAAACAATGAAAGTTACATTGTTTTTAACTTAATTTAATCTAATAAGTTAAATTTAAACGATTATTAAGATTCTCAAAATATAAATATATACTAGCAAGAGTAACCGTCAATGCCAGGCTTAACATACATAAGTTGTATACCATATACATCTAATTTATTAGCAAATCAGAATAGTCCAAATTAGTTCGAATGGAACCAAAATTAAATCAATTTAACCAAAACTATTTTAGAATTTTTCATGCAAAGCTACAAAAGAATTATCTGCACATAGTCGTCTCTAATTTTGAGCTTACACACCAGAGGGAAAGCAGATAGTCAACAATACACACCACCAACTTTTGGATTAATGTTTACTGACCAAATACTATAATTTGGTCGTCAGACTTATAAAGGTCTTGCATTGACGTCAAAAGAGTCACGTGGTCTATACCAACGTTTCTCAACCTTTTCAATAAACGGTCCACCTAAACTTCAAGAAATTTCCCGCGGCCCACCACAAAAAAAAAAAAAAAATTAATACAAGTATGACATATAGTTTCATAGTTGCTATGCTGGGTTCATGCGCGTAACTTTAAGTCATAGTTAGCATTTTGCGAGGTATTATGTGGTTCGTGTTATACTTTTGCGGTCTTGCAATAGTTTTTAAAACATTTTCATCTAATCTTAAGCCTTTTCGCTGCCCACCAGTTGACCGCGACTAAGCGGTTGAGAAACACTGGTCTATAGATTACTCTGCCATATTGGACGTCAAGTGCTTACATTCGTCTTATATGAAAAATGAGAAATTTATTTATCCACCAATATCGTATTATATAACACTGTAAATCATCTCAAAAATTAGAAGAAGAAAAAAACGAAACTGTACAGCCGGACTATTGTGCGGGACTATTGACAAGATGCACAGTCGTCAGATAGAGAATTACCTGACGTGGAAACATGGGCTGTAGCGACGAGATTAGGTTCTAAGGTTGTTTTAGTATAATGTACTCAACCTCTGTAGAAATGAAAATTATAAGCAGGAAAAAAAGGAGAAAACGCATCTGTGCAGCTGATTTCGAACGACAAACACGCAGCACAACTAGTAAAGCAGCGCATGTAGTCATACATTTGATAACCTGACAAAGACGTGTTTCTATTAGGAAACACTCATAAAAGCTGAACGTATTGTGATACGCAAGCACCACTGATGCAAAAACTAAAAATCAAAAAGTTTAAACTTTGAAAACGAACACTTAAATTCGATGAAAGACTGATGTTTGAGAATTTTCTCGAAAGTTTTAACAGTCTGTGAATAGAACATATTGCCTAGTTTATGGGCAAGTTTATTAGTTTTTTGCTGCGTCAGTTTCTTGAAGCGAACCCATTAGTATTTATGAATTGTTAGAATACGAAAATAACTAAGTAAAAATCAATTAATTTGTATCAGATGTGTTGAGAGTCCTCGGAGCGTGAAGAAACTGATTTTTGATAATTACATTTGAAAATGTCTTCCCTGTTTCCCAAAATTTCATCGTTATATCAAACTTGCTTTATTCATGCAACTATTAGCTACAGTTCATGAACGTGACTCTGAGAGAGTTGTGGAACCGGTCAAGCGACTGAAGGCGTCAGTCAGCAAGAGAAAACAATGATCAAAGTTTAATCCATTGACAAATACCCTTTAAGTTCCAACTCTCACATAGCAAAAAACTAATAAACTTGCCCATAAACTAGGCATTGACAAATACCCTTTAAGTTCCAACTCTCATATACATACAACTCTTGGATGTTATTTACTAGAAGTCCCACTAGGTTTACAACTTTTGGAAAACTTCCTTTCTATAAATACACAATAGCTGGAGAAAATGATGAGTTTTCATTAATTTAAGTCTCTACGAAGAACTTCAAAATCTTTTACAGGCAGGACTTGTGACCAATGGTTTGACTTCCCGTGTTGAGTGTATATATTATTAAAAATAAATGTAAAGCCCAATATATTACTCAGTTATACCGGCTTCGTGGAGTCCCACCCTCATCAGCAACTCTGGACAATAGTAAATCGAAAGAACAAAACTAGGTTTCATATAGTGGTGAAGTATATATAATATGTATAATATTCTGTATTGCCCTTTACTCACCACAGTGAGCCTAAATTTATATAGGTGGAAGAATATGTAACATTGATGCTAATAAGTTCACTGTGGTGAGTAAATATGGTATTTGGAACGTTCTCAGACGGTTTAGTGCTCTAAAAGAGCTCAAGGCACTAAACAGTGCTAGTTCTTCCAGAGTTTAGCCGAATTATTCTTTAAATTTATTTTTGAAGAAACACAAGAATCTCATAAATATATCCTGTTTATTGCTTTAGACCAAAGCACACTAAGCTTATCGGCATTATCTCAAGCTTCTCAGAAGAATCACACCAAGAAACTTTTAGAAAATTTGTTGCTTTAAACAAACTTAATATTACTAAAAATATAAATAGCTTTTATTTTTAACACGTGCTTACCATGTTTTTATAACTGGGTCACAACCACAAATATTCGGCTACATATAAATAAAAAAAAACGATTAATTGTTTGTTTGTTGAATTGCGCAGAAACCTACGCGAGAGCTACCTGCGCTAACCGTTCATAATTTTTAAGTGATAGAGGGACGGCAGCTAGTCAACATCACATACCGCCAACCATTGGGCTACCTTTTACCAACGAATAGTGGGATTTACCGTCACACTATAACACTCCTACGGCTGAAAGGGCGAGCATGTTTGAGGACGGGATTCCAACCCGCGATTCTCAGATTGCGAGTATAGTGCCATAATCACCAGGCCATGCCAGGC
>NW_013666306.1:453923-455540 GCF_000517525.1 Limulus polyphemus
ATAGCTTTTATTTTTAACACGTGCTTAACATGTTTTTATAACTGGGTCACAACCACAAATATTCGGCTACACATAAATAAAAGAACCGATTAATTGTTTGTTTGTTGAATTTCGCAGAAACCTACGCGAGGGCTACCTGCGCTAACCGTTCATAATTTTTAAGTGATAGAGGGACGACAACTAGTCAACATCACATACCGCCAACTATTGGGCTACCTTTTACCAACGAATAGTGGGATTTACCGTCACACTATAACACTCCTACGGCTGAAAGGGCGAGCATGTTGGGGGACGGGATTCCAACCCGCGACTCTCAGATTGCGAGTATAGTGCCATAATCACCAGGCCATGCCAGGCAAAAGAAAAGAAGATAAAAGTGGAAAGAAAAACGAAGGAAATTCAGTTAAAGCAAAATTTAACTAAATTCCTGACTATTTGTAAAATAATCGAATAGAATGTACTGTACATTTCAGTGTTATGTATCAATTCTATAAACTTACACGTACCTCTATAATAATATTGAATATTAAGAGCACTTTGTACGAGCGGTACTCCAGGTTCGGTGCTATTCTAAGAATTGCTTATTCGGATGGTCATGATTACACGTTATTGCCCGATTTCGTAATTTCCATCGTAGAAAAAAAGCTGTGAAGGATGACGACGTCAATCTTACACAAAAAATGTTGACAATTCTCCACAGACTCTCCAACTTTAAACGAAGATGTCGGCTTCCAAGACCACACTTAAGCAGATCAAGGGCGCAAGAATTGTAAAGCTTGACGTATATGTATTTGCATGAGAGAGTAGAGATTCCAGCTTCTTCGGTCATCTTTCTTAGGCTGTTGATTTCAAGGTGTGGCATGTGAGCATTCGTCAACTTTTAAATCTTTATTCATTATTTTGTTAGCGGTATCAGGAGATAAGCCCAGCTTCATCGTCTTGACTTTTGGGGTCGGACAGTTCTCTTTCATAACCACGGTTTTCACTTTGCGGATATGGTTGTTGATTTGAATTGTCTTGGAGGATGGCTTCAGAATCTGTTACTGGCCCAAAATTTATGGCCTGCGAGTTTTTCTGATTCAGTGAAAGGGTGTGACACTGTCTTCAACCATGAAACTAACCGTGGCGGCATTGTACTGCTGAATGATCGGGAATCCATCATGAACCAAATATATAAGTGGTAAGCATGTCTCCAGTGGCATCACAGACCGCATTCGTGGTGACACGACACTGTATTAGCTGACATATCGCTGTTGATTTAATTCAAGTTACGAATACGTTTGTTATGTTCAATCAATGATATATTTATGCATTGATCAATTAGTATTTTTACTCCAGTTTGAAAATTAAAACACGGTTTGATACTCACAGCTTATCACAATTCTCTAAAATTTCAAAATATCTCTAGTGTTACGCCTTGACATTTCAGCAATAATCGCACATAAAAATGTCAAAAACTTCATGTTTTACTCCCCCTACTTCCCCGGCGTATCAGTGGTAAGTTAACGAACTTATAACGCTAAAATCCGGGGTTCGATTTCAAGCAGTGGACATAGTGCAGGTAGCCCATTGTGTATTTGTTTTGTTTTGGAATTTCGCACAAAGCTACACGAGGGC
>NW_013666307.1:0-9685 GCF_000517525.1 Limulus polyphemus
AATTTATTATTTTGTTATGTAATAAAGGAAGGTATCTAGTTTCGGTCGTTATCGAAATTTCTTATTTTGTTATGTAATAACGGAAGGTATCTAGTTTCGGTCGTTATCGAAATTTCTTATTTTGTTATATAATAAAGGAAGGTATCGAGTTTAGGTCGTTATCGAAATTTCTTAAATTGAAGTTCACAGATAACTTTTATTTAAAAATAAGGAAACATGAGACAACCATCCCTGGTCTCCACCACCAACCAGTAAATAATTTTGATATATGTATTTTGTAGGAATAGATAGTGTTCATTTGTAAAGAAGTAAACTTGAATATAAATAACTCGTTCGCAACATCCAGGAGTGAAGTTATCAGAGGTTTAGATAACAATGACAGTTTGTTTTATAAAGTTTAGACAGCTTACAGTAATTAGACTTGAATCCAAAATGAATTGACGTATTTCTTCACTTGTATATCCAAGTTACTTAATCATTTCAGCAAGCTTCCAGAAAACGTAGATGTCTTTCATGGGATCCAACATCTATTGAAGTTGTCACTAGTGTTCTATCTGAGATTTCCCATTTGTAAAGTTTAGACAGGAGGGCTTCAGGTATACAGCTTCGTGATAAATTTATGTTTTTGAAATATATTACCATCATCTAGCAAGGCCAGAGTTAATTTCATACGAACATACAAAAGTTTCTTTAATTTCTTCAACTTTTTCACAATAGATTCATCACTAGAGTTTATGTTTTTAGCGTTAGCAGGGTACTGGAGGCCTCAGGGTGCTATAGGGTTCATCCGTACCCTCTTCCTGGCACTAAAAACAGAAGTTGGGTTTGCAGCAGTTTCAGACTGGTCACTTGGTGCAAGTGTACTGAGCTGGTATTTTCTTGGTTTCATTTTTTTTTCTCACTGCCTACTGAAAGCTGTCTAATGTTTTATGAGCAGTACCATATATTTAGTTCGTCTAGGTCCTGTTAAGATCGCTAGTGGTAACATATCTAAAACTAAATATATATTGCATTACTACAATATATCGACATTGTTTTCGTCACAGTTGATCAATTCTTATAGTATTGTTACTTCAACGATTTCAAGTATTTTCTATAACATTATATGCCAATTAGGTATATTATGTCAATTTATCTTTTCTTATTATTTTAAACGTCATCACATTTCCAGAACATAATTAACTCATTCATGAATTTTTTTTCCAAATAATATATCATGCTGCATTATCTAACAGCGTAGATTCGAGCGTGTTGGATTTTCGCGTCCCGTTACCGTCATAATATATATATATAATTAAATATTGTTCCGAATTTTGAGCTCGTGTGTGAATATTAGAGGTGACGGTCAAACCCCACTATTCGGTCACACAAGAGTAGCCTAATAGTTCGTGACGGAAGCTGCCTTACTTCTAGTCTATTAGCTCAAAATTAGGGTTAGGCTAGTGAAGGTTGCCCTTGAGTGGATTTGCGCGAATACCCGAAAACAAACAAGCATAACTGGTTGCAATTTAGCTAATCTATTTTGAAGTTATTTCATTCTATTTCTAACCTGCCAAAACGAGAAATCAAATTAACCATTTTAAAGTTTGTTTATTTCTGTTTAATGTAGAAACAATTATAGATAGATATCCTGTAATAAAGTTTAGCTTAATTATATGTTCATCTACGTTCTATTCTAATAAATTTATAAGGGATATTTTTAAGATACTTTTGCATGACATATTTATATCCTCCTTTGTAAATTATAATATTGTACAATTTCTAAATTAATAGAAAATATATTTATTCAGAGGTTAATTATATTATACTAAAATTATTTTGTAGCCTTGTTACAATCCATATTAACGTCGTTCGCTTTCTGCTGACTGAGCTATTAGCAGCAATTCTCAATAGCCTAACAAGGTAGTTTTAATACGACAGACTCCACGCATCTTAAAGCTGTCATTCTACAAAGCTCAGCAGTTTTTCCATGTGCTTTCTATAAGTTATCTAGTGATCAAGAATGACGGTTTTTACACCATTCCTTTCAATACTTCGATAGCACAGAAATCCATAGGACTATATCCGGCAACTTATGTGATATGCCTTTGTATGGAATAGCATGAATATCTCTTTCATTCTCAAGCTGCTTGGGGTATAATCGGGAGGTATTATCCGAAGTATTATATTGGCGAGTCCATAGCTTGTTGGTCGTCCTTTCAGATGAAGTTTCTTCTAGAATTGGATTTATACTATTACCTGAGCCATATGGACAGCATTTATCCCTGACGTTTGTGTTCATGGGTTCTCACATATTACATAAAGCCACACTGTGCTTACCACAGCTAGGGTACGACTTGTTGCAGGTCTCTTTCTGGTAGGTCATGGTTGCGTTAGTTGATGCGTATTCCTTTATTTTTTCATTGCCATTAATTACAAGATATATCTCCGTCTTGAAAATTATAAATCCACGATCTGAACATATCTTTATGACCTCAGTTTTGAATATTTTGCATTGGAAAAAAAACTTACATACACTTCTGTTGTAGAATCTGAGAAATCACAAATATTATAGTCACAAAATCAGCTATTGTACATTTTGGAAAGATTTGTAGCAATACACTTACAAATCTATATGAATATAATAGTACTGTCTGTTGTCTATCCAAGTAACTACTTCGCAGGGTGTGGATGGAACTTCACCAAAATTGGTATAGAGGTTCATTAGAGCTATGCGGGGTTACACACAAATTTTCAGTTAGCATTTTGCGATTTTTATGAGAGTTTTTCGTTTTCGCGATATTTACCACTACTTCGCCCCCTGTTGATGGATCTTCACCTAATTTGGCATAAGGATTTGTTGGGTCAATGCGGAGATACATGAAATATTATATGCGGTTAAAAAGTTGTGTTTTGCAGTTTTTATGGACGTTTTTGCGTTTTTTACAATTAAATATAAGGGAAGCAGCTTTTCATGTCTAAGATAACCTTTCATTAATCATGAATTTACATAACTTCCGCCAGGTGGTTAGAGCGATTGACTCGCAATCTGAGGGTCGTGGATTCAAATCCCTGTCTGACTAAACATACTCGCCCTTTCAGCTGTGTGGGCGTTATAATATGACGGTCAATCCCACTATACTACAATAGTACTGTTGTTGTATGTCCTTGTAACTACTTCGCATGGTGTGAGTGGATCCTCATTTAATATGAAGGTTCACTGGGTCCATGGAAAGTTACGTACAAATTTCTAGTTTTGCATTTTTCGTCTTACGGTTTTTATTAACATTTTTGCCTCACCTTCTCTGGATGGATCTTCACCAAATATGGTATGGAGGTATATTTGATCCATGGAGTGATACATACAAATTTTTATTTTTGCGTTTTTTACGTTTTCTCGTTTTTTTTACCACTACTTTGTCCCCTGTCAATGGCTCTTCACCAAATTTGGTATGGAGGTTCATTTTGTCCATGGGGAAATACCAACAAGTTTTCAGTTTTGTATTTTGCGCTTTGCAGTTTTTATTGGCGTTTTTGCTCTGCGGATTACGTTTACCTAGATTGAGCTTTTAATAACTGCACTATTCAGAGGGTTTCTCACTAACAGTTCATGGATTTAGACTTTTGAACTTGAGAGGATTCTGAGATTTTAATTGTTTTTACAATTTAAAGAGAGAACTGGCAGCAGGCAAAGATGATAAAGTGAAAGGCGAGGCTGTCATCCCGAATTTCAGCAACTTTCGGCAAAGACAAACGGCCCATAGTCAGGGTCACAAGTTGGCAAGGATCATCTGTAAATCCAACATCGCAGAATATGATGTAGGGGAAATAGGAATAGCCCGATAAAATACCGGAACTAGATTCTACCAAAACTAGCTGAAAAAATAAAGGATTGGAGAGCTCTTCCATGTCCATTGAAATCCACGCTCATACAAAGCTTTCTTTTCGATCTGTGTTGATCATCGATTATCCACTAATAAAGGCTCACAGCTGATGAAAGACTCAGAATAGAGACTGAAACGTCGTCCAACCAAAAGGAAAAGAATGGCAGATTTCAGAAAAGTTTCAACCAACAAATAAATAATAGCTGTGATGTGATTCTGAAGATAACTAAGATTTTTATCTATAAGTGGGCAAACTTTTTTGTAAGTTGCAACATGATTTCTATAACATCTCCTGGTGTTCGTATGAAGAAAATATATTAATGGGGATATTAAAGTTGTTACAGGGGACCTCAGTGCACGTTAGCAGTACAGGAAAGTTAGATGTTATTGATGACCTGACACTTCAACTTTAAAACATTCCTTAACAAGCTACGTTTTCTAAGAAAAATAGAATTCTGTGGAAACATCATAGTTTCGAGTTGCCAAACAACCTGAAGTACTTTGAGACATGTCTACTTTATAGGGATAACAAATAAGCTTAGCACTATGTCTTTTAATACTATAGTCAATATCATTACGTATATCACGGATAAAACCAAAGGTTTGTTTGTTTGTTATTAGGCATAAAGTTACACAATGGGCTATCTGTGCTCTGCCCACCACGGGTATTGAAACCCGGGTTCTAGTGTTGTAAGTCCGCAGACATACCGCTGTGCCACTGGGGGACATTAGATAAAATAACCAAATCTTAATATGCTACACGTAAAATAAAGATTTGAAAAACCGTCAGCAGTTACACGCTACCTTTTTAATCATTATTATTATAGTGGAAGATGAATAAAATAGGATTTTACATGAAATATAGAATAACAAAATCCGAAAATAACGTAAACTTGTTGGAATTAATCTATATTGCAAAAAATAATAAACATCTATCATATCCTGACTTACTGAGATAATAACAATGTTTTAAATCATCACAATGAAACGTGAAGATTCAAAATTTTATGCAACAACGTTATTTACAAAAATATCAATCTACGTGTTGATTTACTATTGCAGAGCGTACACGTGCTCCCAACACTGACTAGATTGAAAAACTATAACGCCTAAACTCGCTAAAAATATCATTACACAAATCACTGCAACTATATCTATATGAATATAATAGTAGTGTCTGTTTTATAACCATGAATATTCACCATAACTGGTATGAAAGCTCATTGGGTCCATGGAGAGATACGTACACATTTTAAATTGTGCATTTTGCGGTTTTTATGGGCGTTTTGCGTTTTTTTCCACTACTTCGCTCCCTGTTGATGAACCTTCACTAAATTTGGCATGAAGGTGTGTTGGGTTCATGCTTAGATATATGTAAACTTTCAGTTTCACATTTTGTGTTTTGCAGTTTTTATGGGCGTTTTGCGTTTTTTTTCCACTACTTCGCCCTCTATTGATGAATCTTCACTAAATTTTTCATGAAGGTTTGTTGGGTCGATGCTTAGATATATGTAAACTTGCAGTTTCACATTTTGTGTTTTGCAGTTTTTATGGGCGTTTTGCGTTTTTTTCCACTACATCGCCCCCTGTTGATGAATCTTCACTAAATTTGGCATGAAGGTGTGTTGGGTCCATGCTTATATATATGTAAACTTGCAGTTTCACATTTTGTGTTTTGCAGTTTTTATGGTCGTTTTTTACAATTACATATAAGGGAAGCAAATTTTCAGGTCTTAAGATAACCTTTGATTAATCATGAATTTAGATAACTTGCGTCCAGGGGACGAGTACTCCAACTAGCAATATAATAATTGTTTGAAACCAAATGATAATGCGTCTATTTAGTTAGCGCTAGATTAGAAAGAATACGATCTGTATTTCGTAAACAAATGTGATTTTACAGAAAATCTGAAGTGGATTATAGTAAAATCGTAATCGTGATTATAGCGAATGGAGCGAGTTAGTTCCGTAATGGTGTGTATTTGTATTATTAGTTATTATTAACGTCACCAGGTTGTCTTAAACTTGTTTAATTGAACAGATAATATATAAACATCGAAATCTAGAAAACAATTTAAAAACACGAGAAGCAAAGAAAATGATCTTTATAAAAATTATATAAATTCAAATATTCCATAACTGTGTATGTTTCTGTTTATATTTATAATATTTCTAGTTGATATGTTTTATCCGTATCACGTGATTTACGTAGAATGACACTATATTATGAACTACAGTCACTATAAAAGTAAGAATGACTTGAAAAGAACACTTCTGACCAACAATATATTTATTAAGTAACTTCAGAATACACTAGCATTTTCAGAACCTTTGTGATTAGGAAATATAATTTTTAAGGCCAAAATACTTTCTTAACAGTGAAATAGAAAACCATTGTCGATGATCATATTTCAGTGGTATTGTTGTGGGCTACATTTTGTTTTTTAATTTTGTAATTTGTTTGTACGCTGAAGGGAGCTGCGGGTCGTAATGATGCCGTTAATTCAAAAAGTTTAATAAGGTAGGCTTACAACGTTTAGAAAATTCAAAATATTTGACGTCAAGGTTTTTTGGTAATTTTGAGGGTAGAATATAACAACGAGATTCAGAGAGCGGTCAAACCTGTAGAGTAAATCAGTGAGAGTGCATTTTCGCTTCAACCAGAGTTGAAGTATTTCGATTCATGTTAGGTATCGAGCATAACGAGTTGCTTTGTCGTTTCAGCCGCGAAATAATACAAATAAGTTTATTTTTTACATTAGTATAGTGCAGTTAGGGTCATTTGTAAATGTACAAGCTTGTAGAAAGGTTAAAGGAGAAAATAAATAAATTTGTTATCGTTATGTGGACTGGACGTTGAATTACTGTCACCGATAATTTAAAAGAATCCTTTAAAGAATGTGTGTATTGTCATATAGCAAAGTCACATCAGGCTATTTGCTGTGTCCACTGAAGGAGAATCAAACCCCTAAGTTTAGTGTTGTAAGTCCGGAGGACCCCTCTAAAGAAAGAACAACGTAGCAATAGCATTATGCAACATTATTGAGCAGACATAATAAAATGACCGTGTTTTTTACCATTAAAAATATCCGATGAATAAATAAGTTAAATTCATTATTTATGTGTAGCTGTCATTTGCAAATTTTATTGATAATATAAATAATGCGTTTTAGTTAAAGATTATTATTTAAAACTAAATTATCCCATTTAAAACCTCATCGTTTTATACATTCAGAAAATTATTTGAATTTGTAACACAATATGCTCCCCCAGTGACACAGCGGTTTGCCTGCGGACTTACAACGCTAGAAACCGGGTTTCGATACCCGTGGTGGGCAGAGCACAGATAGCCCATTGTGTAGCTGTGCGCTTAATTACAAATAAACAAATCTTTTTTAATTTCAAAGAGTGATGTTTTCGTATCTAAAATAAAAGTTAATTGATTGTTTTATAATATAACTACTAACTCCCCAAAAGTATAATAATCACTTAACGTATCCTTTTTTTTATATTCCTTTAGTACAACTTCTTGTGGAGATTTTTTTTATTATTGTTACTGACGTACGAACGCCGATAGACTACTTACACATTTTACAGTTTGAAGAGTTGACATAATTCAGAGGATTTTCTAGTTTGTGGGTTTTTGGTAAGCCGTCAATTTGAAAAACGGTTAAAGTAAGGCTAAAGCGTGGAGTTTTATTTTAGCGTAATATCTTGTCAGTTTATTTCATTGTCCAACTACTACTTTGAAAAGACATCTTGGATAGTCGCTGTAATTTTGGAAAATTACAAAACTTAGACCTAAAAATATCACTTCCATTTTAGGGGGTTAGTTCTCTAGGACTGAATATTGCTACTCAGGCCATGTTTCATCTCTTGTTCTATATTTTTCTAGTTTTCTTTAGTTCCTCTTGACTGTTATGGCTTTAACCGCATAAAAGAATTATTGGGTGTCTTTAAACGCCCTAGTAATAGATTATGATCAGAGCGGAGTGTTATTAGAATTTGGTGGAGGGTAATAAAGTTGTAAACTTGACTTGTAAGCAGTAACGGGTAATATCAAGTTTTCTACAGTGGAAAATATGACTTACACGATTTTCGAGTCTTGTTTGTGCTTTTTAAAAAGTAAAAGGAGTGGAATTGGTTGATGATAATCGCTCCGTAATGGCTACATGGGTGTTTTTTTAAGGGATTTCATTACATAGGTGTTTCTTAAAGGATTTCGTAGGCAGCTTTGTTTGACTAATGAATTTCAATGGTATTATAACTTTATACTGAGTCTGGTGCACGATTTCAGGTGTAAGACAACTGCTGGCGAGCAACTGCCAGTTAATAGATGTAAGTAATTCAAATTCCTAAAAGAGAACTTAATACACGTATTTGAAAATGGGGATTATCTAGATTTTACAACGAAAGGCCGTTTACTATTTTTATTTTCACTTAGTAACTATTTAGTAATTAAATTGGTAATTGTCAACGTTATTTAATAACGTATAATATTATGTAATAACATATAATGTTATATAATAATATATTGTTACATTTTAGAATTCATTTGTAATATTGCTTTTTATTTATTTTTTAATCAAAGCTAGTTTGGTGCTCATGACCTATCTAGTCAAATGTTAACCATAGAAAGTTGTCCTATCGGCAGTTTTCCTGTGACCCTTTATACTTGCTTCACGAAACCAGAACATGTTAGTTTGTTCTAAAAATGAACTATTGAGTGAATTATTTATTTCATTTCGCGATGCTAGTTGTTTACTCAAACCAAATGTGTCCAGTATACCGCGGTCGACACTAGAAAATTAAATAAATAATATTATACATCTTACCATTGTCAATACGGAGTGTAAGGATAATTAAAGTATACTTAAATTATATTTGTGTTCTGTGTTAACACTTTCATAAATATGATAGTCACAAAGTACGGGTATAGACAGTGCCTAAGTTATGTCTGTTATCACGAAAATAATATACCTTCCTTCGAAGTATTATAAACTGTATGTAATTTACGCGGTCTAGTTCATTTCTCATCTAGTTATAAAAAATAACTTAAGCGTGATAAAAGAAATTAAACACAATATCACGTTAAAAGCAAAAAGTAAAATAAAAAATATTTAATATCAAAAATGATAAAAAATATATGGAAATCACATGTAGATATTTTGATTGATGACGCTAATGAGGTATTTTTTAAAGCACCATTTTGAAAGACCACGTCAATTTTGTCTTCTACTTAAGAATAACGATTAATTTATTTCCAGTCAGATCTCACTTTTAAAGTCCCCATTTACAATCTACAAACTCAGATTACAGTCACTTAGTATACCACTATAGGTATAACAGGCAATGATAATGGATTTTTTTCCTGTCATTAGAAACAAATTAACATTAAACTTTTATGTCCAAAAATTAAATTTAGGATCAGGACTATTAGTTAATTGTTGTAAATATATAATTTTTGTGTATTAGCCATGTTAGAGCGCAATTTTTACCCCCTGTAAGGAACACACAGTAATTTGGAATAAAAAATTAACAAGTAATCAATTATTATATGCGCCATAAGGTTAGGTTGTTCGCAATTCCTTTCGAAATGTATAATGTTTTATACATTTTAAATACAAGTTTACAAAATTTACATGCTACATTCAAGAAAATATTTTCTAAGACGTTACTATAAATTGGTACTTGTAATTAATATCGTCACTTTAGGGAACTATGATCTAAGACGTTACTATAAATTGGTACTTGTAATTAATATCGTCACTTTAGGGAACTATGATCTAAGACGTTACTATAAATTGGTACTTGTAATGAAT
>NW_013666307.1:9994-34441 GCF_000517525.1 Limulus polyphemus
AGAAAATATTTTCTAAGACATCTACACGTACACACGTATATGCATACATTAAATTTTAAATGTTCTGGCAAGATATTATGATCAGAGTGGAGTAATTATCAAACGACGTTCAAAAGCATCCTGTGCTTAATTGTGTATTCAGATCATACGATATATTTGGTGGTTATGAAAAAATATATTGGCAATTGCTGATACTAAATCTTTGACATAGGTCCTTTATGTAATTCAAGGAAATATTATAATTTATTCGCTCCAAAATCATAGACCTATGTCTTAATATGCGCTTCTATGCATTTATGGTAGATAATTCAAACATTTGTAGTGGTTGTAAATTTATGATTAGAGTAACTGATACTCTTACCATTTTTATATACCTTTCTGTAGGTTAGCTTTTTTTCGGAAAATTCCAGAATTATTCATAAGCATGCATAAAACAAATGGTGTTTGTATATAAGGTATGCATATGCAATGCACGTTTCCGCAAGATATTATTTGCTCGTAAGTTAATTCGCTGGACTATTTGTTAAGCATGAAAAATTAATAAAATTAGAATGTTTCTTACAATAGCTAAGTTAAAAATTATATGCATGATTGAGCATGTAACTCGAAGCATAAGTTGAACTTATAATATTGAAGTTCGAATTGCAATGGAATTGTCATTAAATGTGAAAGAATATCAACTGAAACGATACATTAAATATCATACATTAGACTACCGTTTAATATTGTGTTCATTCAGATGAAAAACAACTAACAAGTAAGAAAAACACAGCTGGAAATGTCGTATATGCTTTAACTATTGAAAATGACGTATATTCCAGATATACCTCTCATTTTGTTGTGCATTCCGTAAAACAGCTGGTACATTTTGAGTAACTTAACTAAGTTGAAAATAAAGGAACACAAAATAATTTGTCAACAACAAAATAAAACATAAAACTAGCCGCATATGTTAATTATGCTAAACAATGGTTGGAATAACGTCTCATCCACTTATATTCGAAATAATATTCTGAAGTTGAAAATATGAAGATGACTTGGAAGATTACCCTTCATTTAGATATTGAAAATTCGAAAACTTAAAAATTGCAAATAATTTCTTGGTCGAATAAATAAGTGTTGTTTTACTTTAAATAACCAAAGAGAAATGTCAATGGAATTCAGAAATTCCAACTAAAATTCAGAAGCCAAAATGTAATCTCTTATATAGCAAGTAAAAATAAATGGAATTCTAGAAAACAACAAATGATTTTACAAAGGAAAAAATTACATTCCTTACTTAGTGAGTTACTTTGTTGTATAGTTTATGAACATATCTCTTATTAGTTATACTAACTAATCAACAAATAGTGTGAATCATAAAACTGCGTCTTTATAACTAACCTTTTACCGACTGGTCCAAGAAGGAAGTTTTTTTATATATCACTTTAATATAAGATATCATATTAACTCAGGATCCTGTTTTCAGAAGATATCTTATTAACTCAGGATCCTGTTTTCAGAAGATATCTTATTAACTCAGGATCCTGTTTTCAGTCTCGAAATAAATTTAGTTTTTTTTTTTCCTTTTGAAATTACATCGTATTTCAAATACCGTAACACAATAATGAACCTTCCTAAGCATAGAGATTTTTTTATGTTGAATGTAAGTAATTAATAGTTGTGTTTTTTGTGCTCATTTCAGTGCATAGGTTTGCTTAAATTAGCATAGTTCCAAATATTAAAAGGAAACGCTTTAGCAAAATATTATACGAAACTTATAATGTCACTGCTTTTGTGTTAATATGTACAGAAGCCATTTTTATTTCGTTGTTTTAGTTATAAGTGTTTGGGTACTGCTGTTCCGCTCCAAAAGATTTAAGGTTTATTACTTGATTCTTAACATTTGAGTGTATTCAACGTGGGAACTCACTAAGGAACAGGAGAATGCAGTTTTTTGAAAATATATAAATAATGGAAGTTAGGAAAGAAATAAAAAATACTCATTACACTTACTTTCATTCTTAATGGCTTGTATTAATTATATACGCCATGAGATTTCTAAGATACGTTCGTAATAATTATATTTCATCCCAACAAAATACGTTTATTCACAATCTTCCTAAAATGTGCCCATGAACTACTTTCAGTATGTAATCCAAAACTTTGAAAGTTTAGATGTTTAATATATATGTAATATTTACTTATATTAAAAAGAAATCGTTAAAGTGTAACTTAAATCATCAAAACGCAATTTAATGAGAACACAATATCAAATCTACGTGCGATTGAAATTAAATATAACGCATCTGTTGTATTATCTTCAATTGAAATTCATTCTTTACAAACTCAGTTTTGGTTTAGTGAATAGGTGTAAATTTCTCTTACAGTATAGTCTAGAGTTGTGAATTTTTCTATCATTCACACTGTTCGTGTGGGTGTGTAAAACAGAATATCCAGTGTGAACAAAATATCATAAAAGCGTAGAGGAGTATATTACACAGTATAAAAGTTTTACTCTTTATGCTAATCAGAAACGAATTAAACTCCGTAAACCTATCTTCTATCTGTCTTTCATAGGGAATCGAACCCCGTATTATAACGTTCTAAGTCCCTAAAGTTACCGATGACCCACTAGAGGACTATACATTTGATACGAACTTACAAGCTCCAAGTATAAGTACTTACAAGACAGAGAAACAAACAAATAGCACTCGTACATATTGCTATAGTACGATATATGATAATGTATTTTTACCCAACAACTGCTTTCAATTTGTTAAAATGCTCTCAAGGAATGGCAATATAATCATTTCTTTAGAAACTCATTTATTTTTATATGGGCTTGAGAATAGTAACTCAATAAAGTACAATAACTTTTGCTATTACTATTGTTTTTCAATTTCGTTTCGTTTTATTTTTCCATTTCGATGTGATTGTGTTTCTTTAAATTTTCTTTATAAATGGTCGCATGTATTATTGTACTTATAGTATATTAAAACGCATATCAAACTTACGTCAGAGAATGCTACTTTAATATATTTAAGAACCATATGTGTTAATGATATAATGTGAAGTTACAAACTATGCTATGTAAGTATACCTATATGAAATATACTTTATTTCTTATCATCATTAAACAATTTATTTATTGCAATCGATTTAACATGAGATATAAATGGTTCATTAAAGTATTCCACATAAGGAAATCAACAAATAAATGACTGATGTCAACTTATTAATATTATAAGGCATCTGTAGTTTCATAAATACAGTCTTGGTCAAAATGTTTGCATAGTGTTCCATATTGATGTTACTGTCTACATGTATGGAGTAGTTATTGAGTAAATGCCAGAGTACTAACAGAGAAGTTATTCTAAGCATTTGTTTGTTAAAACACACATACACACCTATTTTGTATAAAAGGATGTGCTTTTGGTATAATCTTTTCCGAATCAGATCAACGCTTTTTTCAGACAATTTCTCTGTACTTGGTGTAGAGTTATGCCTGGCCAGAAGTTATAGGGCGTCAAATTGCTCGTCTGTCCAGAAATGGTATGAAGCAAACGGACATTGCTAGAGCAGTAAGGAATCCCCAGTGTACTGTATCCAGAATCCCGAAATGTCATCGGACTACATGAAACATTGTTCCAGGAAAGTCTGTTTTGATCAGGTTAAGACGTCAAGGTCTGAAAGAAGTCTTGCAACATCTTACGATTGGAATGGCACGAACACTATTCATTCCAGGGTATCCAGAATAACAGTGAACGTGAGACTGACGAAAAAAGATTATTTCACAAGAAGGGCTACCTGCAAATCAATATTATCCAGAATTCACTGTCGTCACCATGTAACTTTGGTAACACAACATGCCAACTTACACTGGGGACATGTCATCTTTTCAGGTGAGTCCTGTTTCTGGCTTGTTAAATCTGATGGTAGAATTCGTTTTCGTCGTTTGCCTGGAGAACAGATGAGGGAAGATTGTTTTTCCCACAGAAGGCGGTGCAGTATATGTTTGGGCAGCTATTCATTATGGTAGAAAAAACGCTCTTCGTATCCTACAGGCATGGCATGGGGACGATATTTGTGCCATATGCTAGGGCAAGGTTTGGCAATAACCATGATGACAATGCCACTGTTCACAGTGCACGTATTGTACAGGATAATATCAACCCGGAGGACGTTAAAAAGATTGTCATGCCAGCAAAGTTTCCAGATTGTAATCCCATTGAGGATTGTTGGGCAGAACTGAGCCGGAAAATTTCTAACCACGACTCTAAACCAACTACTGTAGCTGAGTTGCAGCGCCTTCTAGCGACAAGTTGGGAGGAAATCACGGTGGATCACATCAAGAACCTCATCGACAGTATGCCACGTCGCCTTGTGGAAGTGGTTAGAGTACAAGGAGGACCAACCAAGTACTTAATGTTTAATATGAATTGATGTAAGGTTACAGACGCTATTCATAATAATTTGATGTTATATTTTGTCATTATATAAGTTTTGGTAAGTTTTTGTTGTGATATGTGAAATGCTCATTTACACATCTTTCTACAGATGTCTGATAAAATTGTTTGCTGTTCTAATAAATTGTTTATGATGTCCATAGAACCTGTCTTATTATACAAATTACACAAACAGATGTTTAATATAACATACATTTCTCAGTTTGACAGTGCTAAGTGTATTTCTATTCAATCTTAATAATAATGATCTTATTTGTTACAAAATATGAACATATTTTTGCCAAGACTGTATAATTCAACCTAGCCTGTGTGCTTTTTTCTGTTCGGTTTTGTCCTCCGGTGGGTCAGCGCCCAGTTTACGGACTTACAACGCTGAATTCGGGATTCGATTCTCCGCAGCGTACAGAGCACAGTTAACCTATTGTGCCGGTTTGAGCTTCTAACAACAAGAACTCTTTAGTTTGCCCAAAATAGGAAATAAGTTAATTTTTTTATCCATCATCCTCGTTTTGTCACTCTTGTAATGCATCTTCTAAATGTTACATTTCACAAAGTGTCGATTACACACTTTGTTATAGCACACCTTGTTGGTTTGATAGAAAATTTAATCATCTATTTGAAATCAATTTTACGTTAGATACAATAAGTAGAGAACTCAATTTCTGTAGCTAATGGTACATAATCGATATGTCACGTTCAAATTAAAATTTTTATATTAGATATAGGAATTTTGACTTAATTTCCAGGAGAATGAACGTACATGTATTATTAACTTGCACGGGCATTTTAATATTAAGTTCAAACACAAAAAACATTCAATGCATTTCTGATTTTATCTATATTTTCTGTAATCATTTAGCAAGCAATACAGGGAAAGGAAAAAAACTGCTATCAACAAATAGAGACAGAGGATGGTCTTCTGATACCTTTCAGTACACTGTACACTTATTTGAAAATTTCGAAGTAAACAAGTGATAACAATAACATAAATGATTTCAAGGATAATTTAGTTTATGTTAACATAGTAAGTATGGCAGTGGTACTATTTGAAACACATTATAATTTAATCTGATGGATAAGCAGGATGTAACAATATATATTAAATCTGCATAGTTTGTCAAAAGTTCCCGATACAAGACTTATTTTGTTACGATTATTATAAAACTTTTTAAAAGAACATAGCTTAATAATCATTTCTGGTAAAATAAACAAGGAGGCAGATTGATCGTCATTATTTGTTGACCGTATAAGCGAGAAGATAACTTATTGGTTACTGATAAAACAAGCAAGGAGGCAGATTGATGTTGACTGTGAAAGCAGGAAGATAACTTATTGGTTACTGATAAAAGAACCAAGGAGACAGATTGTGTAAGCGGAAAGATAACTTATTGGTTATTACAGGTCAAGTGAACTTCTGACTTTCATTTGACACAGAGAATCCACATCTCAAGAAAAGATTTGAGCATCAAATATCCACCTTTATTTGCTACCGGGAAAATTTTTTTAACCACCTCCCAAAAAGAAACGTACATCACGTGTGATAGTTAAATGAACAGCTTAAACGCCACGTTAGTGTAGCCTTTATAATGTGTAAAATTTAGTGATGGCACACGATGAGACACACATTCGGCATGTAATGCTGTTTGAATAAAAGAAGGGAACAACGCCTCTGTAGCCACAAAGAATATCAAAGAAGTTTATGGAAATGTTTTGAACGTTCGTAAGTGTCAACGATGATTCAGCAAATCTCATTCAGGTGACTTTAGCCTTAAAAACTGCGATGGGAGGGACCGATATGTTGGAATTGATATTGATGCTCTGAAGACGCTTGTTGAGTCTAACCCAATGCAACACACTCGTGAAATGGCCCTGAAATTGCATGTTTCTCATGAAACAATACGTAAACATCTAAAGAATATGGGAAAACTCCTTAATGAAGTTGTTTGAGTGCCTCACGAATTCTCCGATGATCATCGTTTCCAACGTGTGAACGTTGCTTCGTCTCCTCTGGCGAGTAATGCGCGTGAACCATTTTTGGACAGAACTGTCACAGGTGATGAAAAATGGATTCTCTATGCGAAAATTAAACGCCAAAAATAATGGCTTAGTCCTTGACAAAAACCACTTCCGGTCCCAAAACCTGGACTTCATCCGCAGAAAGTAATGCTTTGAATTTGGTAGGACATCAAAGAAGTAATTCATTTCGAGCTCTTCAATCCACATCGAACTGTCAATGTGGAGATCAATAGTCAGCAACTGGAACGTTTAAATCAAGCTTTTCATCAGAAATGCCCTTCACTCGTCAATCGGAAAGGTGTTCTTCTTCTCCACGACAATGCACGTCCACATGTGGCACGTTTGACGCAACACAACATTATGGAGTTGGATTCAAAAGTTCTCCCCACCCACCATATTCTTCAGACATGGCGCCATCAGATTACCATCTTTTTTCGTTCGTTGCAACACCATTTTAATGGGAAAACGTGTGCAAATGTGGAACATGTTAAAGAGGATATCGATATGTTTCTTGCTTCAAAGCCAAGTGACTTCTTTAATCAGGGCATTAAAATCCTGAATGTAAGATGGAAAAACATCATCGATAAGAATGGAGACTATTCATTTAATAAATGTTTTGTTTTGATGTATAAGTTAATAGTCTCCATTTTTTTATATGAAAAAAAAGCGACATTAATTTTTTGACGACCTAATAATCTATATAATAATAGTTTCAGGGATTTAGTTTATTCCTGTTAATAAGCCTTTTGTGTAACTTCCTAATATCATTCCAGTTATTTAGTATAAAATAAAAATTAAACGCATGTGGTATAAAGATATGTTGATATTAATATAAATAGTAAGTTTTATGAAATTCCTTTTTTCTGACTAAGTAATGATTTTCAGATTCTCCAGATTGTGCTCCAGGTCAGAAGACAGTGTATGGTGTTGGTAGAAACGAAAGAGTTTGTGTTACGTGTCATCTCGAGGCTGATCCCATCGATATTTCTTTTCGATGGAGTTTTAATAACTCCCAAAAATACCTTGATATTATGACTTTTAACAGTTCAGGGACTATCAGTTCAGCCTACTTTATACCAAGAACTAAGTTTGACTATGGTACACTTTTGTGTCGTGGAAAGAACAGTATTGGAGAACAGCGTAGACCTTGTGTTTTCACCATCATTCCAGCTGGTAATAATGTCTTTAAGAATATATTTTATGAGAATCGTGGTATTGTATCTTTATTGAACTCCTAAATGGTATAACGATGTATACATACTTTTAATAACTGACATAAAGTAAATGATAGTTATTGCATAATAAGTAATATATCAACTGAATATTTTTTCTGTCCATATGTTAAGTATTCCAAAACAACATTTTAAGCATTCACTTTTATACCTTTAGCTTCATTTGGTGCTTTATTTAGTAGTAAATAAACCAGATAATTTAATTGAAAGTTTTAAAGAAACGTATATTATTGATTCTGTATATTTTTTATGTTGTGTCTTACATCAAAAAGTAATTGTAGTCCTATAATGTATGGCTAAAATCATGTTAGAGGTAATTGTAGTCCTATGATGTATGGCTAAAATCATGTTAGAGGTAACTGTAGTCCTATAATGTATGGCTAAAACCATGTTAGAGGTAATTGTAGTCCTATGATGTATGGATAAAATCATGTTAGAGGTAATTGTAGTCCTAGGATGTATGGCTAAAATCATGTTAGAGGTAATTGTTGTCCTATAATATATGGATAAAGTCATGTTAGAGTTTATTGTAATCCTATGATCTATGGCCAAAATCATGTTAGAAGTAATCGTAGTCCTATGATTTAGGTATAAAAATTATACATTGTGAGTGTTAATAATAATAGTCTTGTAATGTTTTACTACTACAACATCCACTTGCAGGTAAACCTGAATCTGTTTCTAACTGTACTATCAACAATCAGACAGAACGTTCACTAAACCTTGCTTGTGAAGCAGGAGATGACGGAGGTTTATTACAACAATTCCATCTAGAAATATACAGTAGAAAATATCAGATATTGCTAGTTAACATGACATCACTCGATCATCCGGTATTTGAAGCTGTTGGCTTACCATCAGGCAGTCCTTTGAGGATTGTTGTTTACGCTTCCAATGCCAAAGGGAAAAGCTCGAAAGTGACATTAACGGCCACAACACTCTTTACTGCTGAAAAACACATAGGTAAGTCTTGTGGGTAAAGTTTTCTTTATTGATTACTTTGAACAACAAGTTGAAACAATATCACAAAAAATGAAGATAAAACAGAAAAAAAATACAAGACAATAATTCAAAGATTCCTTCTAATTCTTTGTTTGAAGTTAAGCACAGAGCTACACGTGTGCTCTACCCACCACCGGTATCGAAACCCTATTTATAGTGTTGAAGTTAAGCACAGAGCTACACTTGTGCTCTACCCACTAGCGGTATCGAAACCCTATTTCTAGCGTTGAAGTTAAGCACAAAGCTACACGTGTGCTCTACCCACCACTGGTATCGAAACCCTATATCTAGCGTTGAACTTAAGCACAGAGCTACACTTGTGCTCTACCCACCACCGGTATCAAAACCCTATTTCTAGGGGACGTCCTCCTAATCCAGTTTATTATTAATTAAAGTTTCATTAGTTATACATTCGTAGGAATTGTGCTGAAAAAATATATTTAGCAACTAGGTTTTCCAGGTTGCATCAAAAGCGTTCTTTTTTTCTTATTATTAAAAACTGCTAATTTCAAGGATGAACATTATTTGAGGAATCAAATTCTAGTTTAGAGTTGTAACTCCATAAAATCACCACTGACCCACCGGGGGGACTTCAACGATGAAATAATGTACAAGTGACAAATTCAAATCAAAGTTGTTATTGTTTTTTTTGTGAGAGAGTCACTTGTTTCATCCTACATCAACACTGTAGTATAAATATCTTTTTACAGCCATTTTTTGTTTGTTTTGAATTTCGCGCAATGTTACTCGAGAGCTATTTGCGCTAACCGTCTCTAATTTTGAAGCGACAGACTAGACAGCTAGTTATCATCATCTATTGACAACTCTTGGGTTATTCTTTACCAACAAATAGTGGGATTGACCGACCCATTATAACGCCTCCACGGCTGAAAGGGTGAGCATGTTTGGTGATGGGATTCGAACCCACCACCCTCAGGTTGCAAGTAGAATGCCCTAGCTACCAGGCAATGCCAGACATTTTTTTTTACAGTCATCAACCATTGTATATTGGTGTTTAATCCCACACACGCTTCCCTTGTCAGGTTTCAGATCTTAAAGACCTGGTAGAATCAGGTGCGTTCGACCTCTTCCTCCATTAATCCCATTATCCTAAACTTTATAAGTTTTGATTTATAATGTAGACAGTCCCAAAAAACAACGAAACGATGAAAACGGTAAGAAAAATAATATGCTCCGTGTGCATAACTGTTGACAATCGTGTTGCTTAACAGGCTTTTTTGCATAAGCGTAGGACCAGCTTGAACCACTCCTTTGTGAATTAATGTTAATTTTCTCAATTTGTGTTCATTGAAGTAGGGAAACTGGGTCTAAATGTTAAACATATTTAACTTCCTAATGTATATTTCATCGTCTTATGTATGTTTTTTATAGCAATAAATATATTGTTTCTGTAATGTAAGAGATGTTGCCTAAGGTTATAGCAATAAATATATTGTCTCTGTAATGCAAGAGATGTTGCCTAAGGTTATAGCAATAAATATATTGTTTCTGTAATGCAAGAGATGTTGCCTAAGGCTAAAACAAATTTCATGTATCTGAAGGATTTAACCATTCATTATTCTGTAAAATAGATATATATTTATGTACATATATGATGTTCGTTTTTATTCTTTTTTATTCGTCCCAAAAGGGTCAGTGCCTCAGGTATTCATTAGTCCTGTTCTGGCTGTTCTCTTGGGTATTATACTCGTGTTAGCCATCTTGGCGTTCGTTATTCTAGTTATTGTGAAGAAAAGAAGATCCGAGATGAATAGAGGTAGTGTCAAAAATACAACAACACTTAGATCGTGTTGTGTGTTTAAATTCTCATTTTGAACTTTGTAAATGAGGCTATCTTTATGTGTTAAATTTAATTTTTATTTCAGTTAATATTTAAGGCTTTTCAGGCAACTTTAGTCTTCCAACATACCACAGTAACAGCACAAAACGTTAGTACCTAATTAGAATGATAGTACAGCTAATATTATACCTTTATTTACTTTTATAGCTTTTTTTAGTTGTACTAACATATTTTATGTTTGAAGTAACTCTTTAAAATATTCTTAATGAGTTTTATATCGAATTGTATGTTTCTTGTATTTAAAGGATAAATAAGTGTACTGACATGATAATAACTAAATAGTGAAAAGTTATTATATATTTAACTACAAATTGTAATTTAATGAATTAAGACATGTAATTAAGAAAAAGAGATAACAAATATGGTATTTCAGGATTGTAAATTTTGCAGTTTAATCTAAATTGAGAAGTATGATTGCGTTGTTTTAGATTTTTTTACAAATAGCCTCAGATAATTAGCTGTTTATATATTAATTAATTAGCATTGTTTTAGATTTTTTTGCAAATAGCCTCAGATAATTAGCTGTTCATATATTGATTAATTACCATTGTTTTAGATTTTTTACAAATAGCCTCAGATAATTAGCTGTTCATATATTGTTTTAGATTTTCTACAAATAGCCTCAGATAATTAGCTGTTCATATATTGATTAATTACCATTGTTTTAGATTTTTTACAAATAGCCTCAGATAATTATCTGTTTATATATTGATTAATTACTATGTCAGTTTATAATTTGTTGTGTAATTTGCTTATTATACTTGTTTGATGTATTTTTTGTTATATCCAAAACAATATCTTTTTTGAAATCAGAAATCTACAAAATATAACAATTAAATACAATTGGTTAGTTTACTAAATTATTGATATATATTTTCCGAACCAGGAAAATAATACCACAAAAACGTGTTAAGAAATGACATGTAAATGCAAACAAAATAAAACAGCAGAATACATTTTTGTTTTACCGCGCAAAAATACATGATAGACTATTTGCGCTGTAACCCACCGCTGAGAAAGGAACCGAATATTTAGTTTTATAAAACCATGAAGCTTACTGCTGAGCCACCGATGGACATATTGGATTACATTAAATTCACTTGTTTATTCCAAATGTTGGGCATGTAAGGCGGTCTAGTCTCGAAAAGTATATATCTGTGAATACTGATCAGCCATACTCTTATTGATCAAATTTTACTTTATTTGCGAACATCTTTTGGCTTCTATAAGGACAAAACTGCATTATATGTTTCTATTACAATCCACCTTTAACATTTACACATTCATATAGAAGTATTATGCTTAAAAAACATCAACTTGTAATAAGTTGATTGTAGTTAGATTTAAAAACATTGGAAGCATAGCTCCACCGATTAAATAGTAATCAATCCCATTTTTCTTTGGATTTGAATATATTTTGAATTTGACTAATTAAAAATATGAAATGATAGAAAAGTCAAGAGTATTTACTTTTTTTTCCAGTCAGGGTTGAACTTGGAACAATGATTCAACACTGTATGATATTACATGAAATTTCAATATTGTTGATCAATGTATTATTGTATTCTGATTATATAACGCATCGTATTAAGGTAGTTGTAGCAAGACAAGTAATGTGAACAATGTGAGCTTATTCTAATTGCATAATTCAAGTACATCTTATTTCAAGAAAATAACTAAAACATTCGTTACATAGAAGTGTATTAACGTTTAAGAAATTTTTCTCTGTAATATTTACTGTTTTACTCAGCGTAAAGACCCGGCATGGCCAGATGGTTAGAGCGCTCGGCTCGCGATCTGCGGGTCGCGGGTACGAATCCCCGTCCCACTAAATATGCTCGCCCTTTCAGCCGTGGGGCTATTATAATGTGACGGTCAATCCCACTATTCGTTGGTAAAAGAGAACCCCAAGTGTTGGCGGTGGGTGGTGATGATGACTAGCTGCCTTCCCTTTCACTGCTAAATTAGAAACGACTAGCGCAGATAGCTCTCGTGAAGCTTTGCGCGAAATTCAAAATAAACCAAACCAAGCCATACTCAGCGTAAATAACGATCAACTCGTTTCAGATCAAAGACCTCTATTTTTAAAATCAGTTTGTATAAAATGCAGTGTGAAATCGATAGCAAAAGCTTTTGTTGGTCCTAGGAAAAATGTTAATAGAGTAAAAATCCCAAAGGTATTGCTGAGTCATAAAAATAAGAATAGCTAATATTTTCTTAAGTGTGTGTGTGTGAAAAAATGATTATAAAACACGGTTTACTTTCGTTTCTTGAGCTCATTAAAAAGCAATCAGTAAAATGTGTAGATGTTGAACGTCTATGATCAAGTATAATGCCGTAACTTAGAGAATTAAACTTCGTGAGGTCAATACAGAATATAGTATTAACTGCTTTTATTAAATCACTTTTTCTTTTCCTCACAAATATCGCAAAAGAGAATATTTCGGAATTTATTTCGGAGACGGCTTGTTATAACTAGGTTGATATATTCGTCAAATCCTATGTTATTTTATCCTTACGTTTGTCGTACTTTATTAAATGTTATTTTAAAAGTATTATACGATACATAAGTCTTTCTCGATCAATCAAGCAATCTTCATGTGGGAAAAATAACAATATCTTAGATTATAAAGTTTGTTTGTTTATGGCAAAACTACTAACGATATCTGCCATCTGAGTACCGGCAGCACCCACCGTCAACTGCTGGGCTACCCTTTAAAATAATAGTGCTATTGACAGCAACATTATAACAGCCCCCTCAACTGAAAAGACAAGCATATTTAGCACCAGTTCTCAGTTCCGTAACGCGTAATCTGCCCTAGCTACCAGAAGGTGGAAAGTCCAGTATTATGAAAACTTGACTGTATCGCTGTGGCATAATGACTGTTGTAATTTTTAAACGTGTTGTCATTTTTTGCATATTGCATTATATTTTCTTTACGCACTTTCAGACACTAACGATATGGATATCCTTACTTCCTACAGGTGAGACACCTCTAACGGACACAGAAGATAAGTAAGTAGCTTACATTACTTGGAAGTAAAATACTTGTAGTTTGTTTAGTGTAACGTAAAACCATATGGGAAATGTAACAGAAATTAAAAACTGTTGTGGAACATTGATGATACTATGTTTTGAAACTACTATATAATTTTACATTTTATAAAGTGTTTCGTAAAATATTATGAATTTACTGCCTTGAGCATGAATTATGAACTAAGCATAGATTTCTTCATTAATCGTTATTTTTGTTTTCCAAATTACAAGGTCTAAAGAGTAGTTTTAGGCTACCACTAATTCAGATATTTACCTTTTAGAATTGACCATCAATATTTAATTATTCAGTATTTAAGCTTATGCACATGTATTTATCACGCAAGTGAGATTTTGAGCATAAATTTAATACTTTGATTGAGTCGTTGTTGTTCTAGTTTGTTTTGAACTGAAATGTTTTACGTTAGCAAATGATTCGCTAGCTCATAATTACAGAAAATCTGTCAAAATCACTATTTATTAGGAAAATGGGGTGAAAGTTAACCTCTTTTCTATTAGCTAGCGTTCAAATAATTTTATTAGGTCAGATCAACATAAAATGAAGAACCCAGAAGACCGTTCTGAAACAAAAGACAGGTGTCCAGACGTTATACCTCCCCGAAACGTTCCATCAGGTTTAGTAGATGTTTATATCCTTCTATACTTTGTGCTTTATTATGTATTTTTTAGTATGTTAAAACCCTTTGCTTGTAGAGACGAATGGCTCTATATATATACAGATACAATGCACAAAGAAGTGGCTGCCTTAGACTAAGCCAATATCATATGTAAAAAATAAGATTTGTGTATAACGTGATAATTTAACTTATATAACATTTTAACTTCGTAGGAAAATATTGACAGTAAAACAAGTTTTTATACGTTTTGGTTTTATGTCAGTGTTTGCTAAGCAATGAGAGAAAGTGTTTCGGCAAAATTTACATTAATCCATTTGAACATAATTTTTTTGTAATCAATTAGAAATTATTTTCGAAATAAAGTATAGAACGTCATATATATAGATCTGAAACTATTATCGTAGAATGAAAAACCTCAATGAAATAACTATGTCACTCTTATCTCTTTAATGTTCGTTAAAATACTTGTTACATAAACGTAAATAAAACTGAACAAAATAACTGTTAACAATATGACATTTTCTTCAGTAAATGTTTGGTATCATCTCGAATATTCGGTTTTAGATATTAAACTTAAGGTAGTTGGAATAAAAACCTAGAAAATACCGGTCCATAAATTTACCCAGAGACATAGACTTTTTTCTAGGTAAATCAGAAAGGTATAGCATAATTTTTAGAAATAAATTCTAGCTCTTTGAATGCTTTTTATTACTTTTTTTTAAAGAAAATTGAATACCCATTATCATATTTTGTAACTACTTGATTGGCTGCCGTGCGTTGCAAAGCAATATGGCAGTGAAGCCGTGTTCCCTTTAATAGTGGGTTTGACTAATGCTTTTTTTTTTCTGGAACTGCTATGCATATATTACAGTGCAGTTGGGTACCCTTACGTAGTTTTATAGCAGGGGTTTTGAGGGGTTTATCCACATCGACAGACGCTCAGCGGTGCAAAATAACACAAATATATATGCTTTTTGGTGTTTTGGAGTAAATCTATGAGCCTAGAAGGTAACATTCCGTGTATAGAGTGTTTATGAGTACTCATTATTTTGAACTTTATAGTTCAAGACAGATATAAAAAGTAATAAAAGATTATTTTGGCAATGTTTTCTCACATTTATAATACCTTAATATCTATTAGGAAACCTTCAAAAGAAATAAATATGTAAATTAATAGCAATATAATTATGGTTAATCTTATTTTTGTCATTACATAAACTTGATAATGATTTCTTTTCTCTCTCTCTCCTTCGTTTTGGGAAAATGAAAGTAAAATCAGCTGATTGAAATATATCTAAAGAATTCTTCCATTCCTCTACTCTTGTGTTTCTACAACAGGCAGTTGACGTCCATTCAACTAAGTTTCATCATATATTCTTCCAAATTAAATATTGATTTGCGTAGCTTATAACGATCATGCTTTACTTTCCAAACACTTAATAGTTTCGTGATTTTAAGTAGAAGAGGTTCGTTTGTTTTTCTTTACTGAAGGTAATATTTTTCGAACATTATCTAAATGAGTGCCTTTGATTTTCGTTTTCTCCAGGACCAGAATATACAGATATAGCCTTAAATGTTACCACAAAACCTACAGATTTGGCCAGTCAATGCACGTATGAAAACCTTAATAAACAGCGGGAGCATACTTATGAAAATATCATAAGTAAACCACAATACACATCAAAAAAGGTCAGTATATTTACAGGTCGAATATTGAAGGTGCCGTTAAAAATTATCAAACATGATTGTTCATATAATACTGCTACCATTCGTCGTACCATGTATATCATGACAATAATCAGATTAGCTTAAGGCGTGACCGAGAAAATTTACTGATAGCCTAGTTGAATGTGGTGAAAGTTATACAATACTCCAGTGTTGTTTATACTGATAAAGTAAATGGTCCAGAATATTAAGTGCCAAGCCAAGTCATTTCTAAATGTATCTCATTAATCTATTAAATATGGAGTATAGTAATAGTAGATAGATGCCGGACTACATTATTGATTCGGTTCACTTACAATATCGCTGTAAGGGTTGGTTCGTTGTGAAATAACTGAGTACTCATTGGAATAATTAGATATTGTGAAGTGCGAACTACATTATTGATTCGGTTCACTTACAATATCGCTGTAAGGGTTGGTTGGTTGTGAAATAACTGAGTACTCATTGGAATAATTAGGTATTGTGAAGTGCGAACTACATTATTGATTCGGTTCAGTTACAATATCGCTGTAAGGGTTGGTTTGGTTGTTAAATAACTGAGTAATCATCGGAATAATTAGATATTGTGAAGTGCGAACTACATTACTGATTCGGTTCAGTTACAATATCGTTGTAAGGGTTGGTCTGGTTGTTAAATAACTGAGTAATCATCGGAATAACTAGATATTGTGAAGTGCGAACTACATTACTGATTCGGTTCAGTTACAATATCGCTGGTTGTTAAATAACTGAGTAGTCATCGGAATAACTAGATATTGTGAAGGGCGAACTACATTATTGATTCGGTTCAGTTACAATATCGCTGTAAGGGTTGGTTGGTTGTTAAATAACTGAGTAATCATCGGGATAACTAGATATTGTGAAGGGCGAACTACATTACTGATTCGGTTCAGTTACAATATCGCTGTAAGGGTTGGTTGGTTGTTAAATAACTGAGTAATCATCGGGATAACTAGATATTGTGAAGTGAAAACATACTCTTCACAAAGTTATCGAGACCGAGAAATCATGGATTAATTATCGTGAAATACTTGTTTTCGTTACTTACAGCGGATTTTCTCGTTGACAGTGGTTATATATGTGTACACACAGTAGTGCACAGTTTAATTATATCTGTGGTAACAGAATTGGATAAGTAGTGTTTACTTATTGTGTTTTGTCTGTTCACATCTTCGTCGCTTTCAATAGGTTTAGTTGGGAGACATGATATCCTAATTATGTAAACTTTCTTTCCTCGTGTTTCCAGCTAATATATATATCTTTATACAGACGTATTGAACTTGATGCTACTTGTTATTCATTGAAAATTAAATTTTCGAAGATCGGTTAAAGTAGAAACTACGATGTGCTTAGGAGCATACACGTGATAAGACTTTGTTTGATCAACAAATGATTGCTGTTCGAATAGATATTCCTGTTTACAACTTCAAATCTGGAATATATGTATTGAAGTATTATTCATCTTATAACTCTTAGCATTATTTGAAGTTATAGGAAGGCACACACATAAAATTGATAAATATATATATATATTATAAACAACTACAGTTGGTTGTATTCTAGAATATTATCAGTGTGCGTTACACTCAAAATAAATAAATATATGCGAGAAACTATAGTTTTTAAGAATGTAGTTTGGTAAAAATGAATAAATGAATGGTGTTTATTCTTCACATCGTGTGTTTGAAAATGATTTTTAAAGCATGTTGCACTTAGAAACCGTGATAGATGTCAAAACATTATCAAGAGAACATAAAATTACGTAATTTTCCATACAACATAAGCTTCAAATATTTTGTTAGGTGAATTATAATTATGTTTTCTTATATTCGTGTACTCGGGATCAGACAAGCTTTTGTGGAGAAAATAGATTTACGAACTACTTCTGAATTTCTGTAGTTAGATGCGATGTTTTCATTATTATCTATGAGTAATGAGTGGTAATCACATGAATATAAGTACAAGTACCCCTGTTTCTACAAAATGAAATATGTAATTACACGCGCTCCAATAGCATTTCTACGAAATTAATGACGTAACATAGTTCAACGTCTCGCTTGACAATTGGCGTGACATAGCCACTAGAGAATTAAAAATGAAGCGTATATAAGCAACATTTGTTAAGAGTTCTGACATTTCATCAAGATAAATCACAGTGCATGCACAGTTGCGTTAAATTATTTTTAGTTAGACATCATAAAGTCAATCCGTGTCATAACTGATCTATTTCATTTGCGAGTGTAACTTTCTGCTGGAAACTTTCTTCGTCCAAGTTCTCTCTTATTTTGTTTTATAAACGTTATTTCATGTACAACGTTTTCACACTATAGATTAACGTTATTTCATGTACAACGATTTTACACTAAATATTAACGTTATTTCATGTACAACGTTTTCACACTATAGATTAACGTTATTTCATGTACAACATTTTTACACTAAATATTAATGTTATTTCATGTATAACGATTTTACACTAAATATTAACGTTATTTCATGTACAACGATTTTACACTAAATATTAACTTTATTTCATGTACAACGTTTTTACATTAAAGATTAACGTTATTTCACGTACAACGGTTTTACACTAAAGGTTAACGTTATTTCATGTACAACGTTTTTACACTAAAACTTAACGTTATTTCATTGACCTTTAAATACAATGTTGTCTCGTGGGAGGTGGATTATGAACACAAAGTGCTTGAAATTGGTAACGTTTTTCACGGGTAAATAAAAGTTGCTGAAAGACGGATAATTTAAAGTTGATGTAACGTATTTCTATTTACATGTTTTTTACGTTATTTTATACGTTAATATGACAAAATAAAACTATATGAATTTTAGAATATGCTACTTGTTGGCCTACACTATTCTTGTGATTCAAAATATAGCTTCATGTTAGACGCTTGCTTAACTAAATATGTATATTATTATTCTGTGAATTAATTTTATGTTTCACAATAATTGGTTTGTATAACAAATAGAAAAGACAAGAAAAACTTATGTAAGAAAGAGGGCGTATCATCTCTTTTATACATTAGATTTTATTGGTATAAAAATAATTACATGGATTGTGTATGACAAAAATAAAGAACAGAAGCAAACTTAAATGACTAAGCACACTACAAAGTTTTATTTATTAACTAAAATTTGATCATAACACACATATTTTTTTAATTTGATCATAACATACATATTTTTAATTTGATCATAACATACATATTTTTTTAATTTGATCATAAAATACACATTTTTTTAATTTGATCATAACATACATATTTTTTAATTTGATCATAACATACATATTTTTTAATTTGATCATAACATACATATTTTTTAATTTGATCATAACATACACATTTTTTTAATTTGATCATAACATACATATTTTTTTTAATTTGATCATAACATACATAGTTTGTATTCCACAGAATAACGAAGAACTTACATACGCCGAGTTGATTTTACCAGAAAATAAGACCAATACTGTAAGAAAATCTGTCGATCCACCAACAGAATACGCCGATATAGACTTCCATAAGTCTAGTAAACTAGCATCGTCTCCAGGCAACGAAACGGAGGAGGAAGAGGAAGGCTTCTCTGTGGAAACTCCGTTAATGAACAACCGAAAAGACGATAAAAAGGTGAAAAACTTAATGAAGTCGATATGTAACGGCCAATTGTGTCCTTTTGTTTTCTTGCAATTTTCACTTTAATACCCAGAAGAATCCAAAGTTATCAAGTGTGCAAATTAACTCAAACAAAATCCAGGATAATTAGTTACAATTTTATTTACAGTAAGTGAGTATGATTAGGAGTGGGTCGAGTTAAATAATCGATTGCATAAGATTGTGTGTTTCTTCAAGGGCAAAGCTACACAGTGGGCTATCAGCATTGCGCCCACCGCGGATATCGAATCCCAAATTTTATCTTTATAGGCCATTTAAGGGAAACTATACAAGATAATTTAACATTGTTTACAAACAACAGTTGTTCTTTCTGAGCCTGTGTTATTTGTTTTATCGCTGTAAATCCACAAGCTGACCGCTGACCCAATAGGAGCCTTGATTTGTGACATATAGCATAAAAGCATCATTTTGTGTGTTTCTGAAAATTTGAAATCATTCTGTTTACTTGTAATCATGCATTCGGATAACTATGTACTTACAACCCCAACACAGAAATGATCATTATCATTGACAGAAGTACAACTGTTTGTCAGCAAATCAAATCAAAGGAGAATGAGTTAGGCAGGATTTTCATTTAATGATATTTATTCTGAAAGTATTCACGCTTCCTTTGATATATTTAAATTGATTTTAAGAATTGACTGACGTTACATACAATTTGTAATTTGGAATAAAAAACTAGTAATTATGTGTACTTTGTTGCATTAATCACTACTTATTATTATTATTATCATCATCTAATTTTAAATTAAAATTAATTTTATATATACGTTTGTTTGTTTGCTGTGAATTTTGCGCAAAGCGCTAATCGTCCCTAATTTAGCAGTGAAAGACTAGAGGGCTACTCTTTTACCAACGAATAATGAGATTGACCGTCACAATATAACGCCTTCGCGGCTAAAGGCTCCCTAACCACCGGGCTATGCCGGGCCGATTTTATATATGTGCGAATCCTATAAACACAAAGCAAGTGTAACTCTCATGCCAATAATATTCACCATTCAAATACAAGTGGGCTTACTAATTCCAAATATTCTCTCTTCACTATAACTATACTTGCTATTTGAACAAAATGAAACGTTTTAGGTCTTGGACTCTAAATTTTGGAAGAGAACGACGCAGTGGTTGGCGTAACAGAATGCGGATCTAAGGCTCCATGGCTCGTGTTCTGTTTCCTCCGAGAAAAAAAAATCTAACTCAACACTTTAGACTAGAGGGTAGGTTATAATAATAACGTGGTCAAATTTCACTCAACACTTTGGACTTTGAGGGTACGTTATAAGAATAACGTGGATGAATCTCACTATTCTGTCTGATAAGAGTAGCCCAAGAGTTAGCAGGGAGGGGGCGCTGACTAGTTGCCTTCCCTCATGTATATCACTTCAAAATTATGGACGGCCAGTAAAGACAGCCTTCATGTAGCTTTGCGCGAAATCCAACAAAGCAAGCAAACAAAGGTCAAAGCCCTTACATTTCGGTAACATTTGTAAATCATTTATTGTTACATACAGTAACATTTGTAATTCATTTACTGCTACATACAGTAACATTTGTAATTCATTTACTGCTACATACAGTAACATTTGTAATTCATTTACTGCTACATACAGTAACATTTGTAATTCATTTACTGCTACATACAGTAACATTTGTAATTCATTTGCAGCTACATACACACACACATACATTTTCAGGAGTGATATAATATTTCTAGACGTACATCGCTAACATAATAAAAAAATGAAAAAATCGGCAGTTCTTGAACAGATTGTTAAACAACGCTTTTCAGGTATACTCTACTCTGTCTATACCTTCTCTCAAGCAACGCCTTTCAAGTGTACTATTCTCTGTCTATGCCTTCTCTCAAGCAAAGTCTTTCAATTATACTCTACTCTGTCTACACCTTCTCTCAAGCAACGCCTTTCAAGTGTACTATAATCTGTCTATGCCTTCTCTCAAGCAAAGTCTTTCAATTATACTCTACTCTGTCTACACCTTCTCTCAAGCAACGCTTTTCAAGTATACTCTTTTCTGTCTATACCTTCTCTCAAGCAACGCCTTTCAAGTGTACTATAATCTGTCTATGCCTTCTCTCAAGCAAAGTCTTTCAATTATACTCTACTCTGTCTACACCTTCTCTCAAGCAACGCTTTTCAGGTATACTCTCCTCTGTCTATGCTTTCTCTCAAGCAACGCCTTTCAAGTGTACTATCCTCTGCCTATACATTCTCTCAGATAACGCCTTTCAAGCAATATACTTACAAGCCTTAATTCAATGCTATAGTAGTAAAAAATCACGTGAGAATATTTTTATGTGACTACATGTATCTTGGAAAAAATAAAGTGTGAGAGATAAGGATAAATCTCATGCAAAACAAGCTTTCGTAAAAACACTTTCATGATAAATTAGTGGATATAGCTTACAAAATGTTGATACATTTTCAAGAAAAAAGTAGGTGAGGGTTAGAAATTGCATCAGGAAGAACATCTGTTAGAAGGTCAAAAATACTGTGGAGACTTCTGGTTTACTTCAGGTTGTATGGAAGAATATTACATACCTTAGAAATATCAACAGATTATTGCTAATGTTGAAGTCTGTTTTAGAGCAAAACCATATTTGGGCTATCTGTTGTGTTCACCGCGAGGAATCGAACCCAGGATTTTAGCGGTGTATATCAGTAAACTTACCGTTGTCCCACGTGTTGAAGTCATACTTTTTTATTCATTTTACTGTTATGTTGGTGTAGTATTAATTCTAGGCTCAAGTATGAAGAGTAATATGATCGCATTATATCTTGCGTAAAAGTCACTCAGGAAACCGAAATTAAGTACGACTCAACATGATAGGTATAGAACGTAAATTCGCAATACCATGTGACGTGATCTAAAATATGGTTTATATTCATTACTAAGGAAAAAACACCACATTTTCATGGATAGAAGGTTGACACTTTCAAGTGTTCTGTTCAGTCCAACATGATAGGTATGCTCTCTCATTTTCATGATTTATAGTTTATAATAACCTCTAAATCCGATAACTAATTAGTTAATAATGTCATTGCTATTATTAGATACTAAATGACATTCACTTTATACCGTAGGTTTAGCTGCTAATCTGTTACCACCTTCAGAGAAGTCCTCAGAAGGACTGTTGCGATCAGATCTAACTTGATAAGCTAGACAGGGCAGCAACTTTGTTAATTTTCTGCAACATGAATTCTCATAATATCGCAGATTCGATCAAGACAGCGTTGGACATAGTGCAGATATCCCATGGTTTGGCTTTAAGCATAAACAAAAACAAAGAAATAAAGAAACATGTACTGCTATACATTTGATCCAGATGATCTCCGTCGATCTCGGTGTATTGTGACTGAGAAATATCTGTGAATCAAAACAAAACATTATGTGATGGTTTTCGTTGATAAAATCGTTATTAATTGACAAAGTTAAAACTATTTAAGCTGTATACAACCATCTGAAGGCAGATAATTACTGTTTTAGCAGCAGGCTAGTAACCTTCGGTTTAACTAGGAAACAAATCGAGTAAACGGAAGAAATAATTACTACTATTTTGTTCGATAATATACATGATTATTAATTGTTATTAGAATGGAAATATTTTTATAGAGGAAAAGGAAATGTAAGTTTCTTGTAAGTGTTACTAAGGTGTTATATTTTTAGTTTCATAATAATAATAATAAGTTTCTGTTTAGTTAATGTACTTTATCTTGACCACAAAATTTCACCCAATGGGGTATTTCAGTTTTAGTTGTTAACAGTTGTTTTTCTATAAAGATACCTGAAACAAACAAAGATATAATTTCAAAATTAACAGCTGCGTATATCTTCTTACAGTGGCTGCAAATGGAACGAGAGAAACCAACGGTATCCACTCCTGTTTGACAAAATATTCCTTTCTTGTATCTGAGGGTCTATCTGTCTCGATGTTTTGCTAACAATCCCTTAAATAACACGATGAAAGAAGGCTACCCTGCTGCCTATGTGTATGCGTGAGATACTCTCGCGTATTTCTCTACAAAGTGATTCATCACGAGAAATGGATTCAACAGCTTGAAGGACTACAATAGCTTAGAAAACAAAAATCGACCCATTTCTTAGCGCAGGCTGACAAACTATGGAAGAAAGCAACATATTCCATTTATGACGTATTTATTTTTTTCTGGAGAAAACAGCATAATCCATTTCTGCTGTCTATTGTTATATGTAGGATTTACAAGAAGGCTGAAAAGTGTCTCGCTTCTCTCACGGACATTGATTAATATTTTGTTTTTAACAAACAATATCATAAGATAAATAAAATCACGACCTATGTCTCCGGAATATAACTTTATTAGCTCAACATTTCGCTATTACAGCTTCGTCAGGAGCTATCAATATACTCTAAGTTCCCTAATCCAGTTAAATGTCTCACAGTAAGCTCCAGTTTGCGTTAAACAATGTTAAGAATAAATATCATAAGATAATTTCATCATTTTCTGTTGTTGCTATTCAGCACTGGTTGCTACGTTAAAAGGCGCTCCATTGTTTGTTTTTATTATTATACAATGAGTATTGTTAATTAAATAAATTATTTCATATACTTTCTCAATGGAGAATTGAAAATAAAATTATATCAGTCACAATAAGAACTGTGTTATGAGTGGGAAATATTTCAATTTGCTGAAGACGGTATACCAGTTGTAAAACGTATATTTAGTCTCAGAAATATTTTAAGTGAAAACAGTGTATGAAATCAAATTCGATGACGAGGAACCCACTTTGAGACTAATAATGGC
>NW_013666307.1:35376-42151 GCF_000517525.1 Limulus polyphemus
ATACCAGTTGTAAAACGTATATTTAGTCTCAGAAATGTTTTGAGTGAGACTCATTTTACTCTGCAGAAAACAGCGTATGAAATAGTTGTTATAAATGTTAAGCGAAGTAATTATTTTAAATTCAGTAAGAGAAATATCTTGATATTATGATTCCTTTCCTATTCTGTTCCTTATATTTCCAAAGTTGAAAGTGAAAGAGTACTGAAATAACATAATTGATAATTGATTATAGTACTGTTACGTGAAGTACAACAAGTATGAAGTTACACTGTTATCGTTAGCACACATGTGTCCGAAACGTTTTCCGTTATGAGGAATTACTCTTCAAAATTTACTAGAATTTACCTGAAATTCAGCTTTGTTTATTAGTCTTCTAAATTATCCTATAGATATATTCGTACCAAAAAATTTAAGTGCCAACCCTATAAGTATTCTCACGTTTACTGCTATATACTTGTCTAGCATTCATTTCGCATTTTCATTTAAAATTAATTTAATTTAATTGCATTCAACCATAGTTCTCGGGCTATAGACGTGTTTTTGAAGTATACAGTAATTTTTTATCAAATATTTTTACTATATAGCTAGTGCATAAATTAAAACTATGTTATATTTGAGTTTATAACGAGAAATGTGTTATTTTGTAAGTATAAAATGTATTGAATTGTGCCTTTGTATTCTATTGATATATTTCCGCCTTCATGTGAATGGTGTAATATTGTAAGCTCTCCAAGAAAGGTTATTAAATCGTTTCAATCTTAGGGTTGATATTTCATTGAATTTTTGTATTTGAAAACATGTGAAACAAGCATAATTAATCATGAAAAACAAATTCTCATTTACATTCGAATCCTCTGATGCTTTTCTGCTTCAGCCGCATACACATTTTAATTAAATTTAGTTATATTTCCTAAACTATCTTTACATTCTACTAATGCTTTACGGGAGCCTTCTGAATTTTTGCCACATCACTTGCCCCATCTGAGTCTGAGTGCTAATAACGCCAAAAATCGGTGGGCAGAGCACATGTAGCCAGCCTCTCGTGTAACTTTGTGCTTAACAACAAACAAACAAAATAATTTTGTTTGACTCTTCAAGAAATTCATTTAAACAAATGTGGTTCTACAAATTAAAATACAAAGTCAACAAGAGAGATTTTTTACTTTTGACTGAAACTTCCTTTCAATACTACAAAAGTTGTTTGCACATAATGGAGTTGGTCTTTTGCCTTTTTCAAGTTCTAATTACACAGATAAATTCTCTGTAAATCTTGCTGCTGGTATGATTCTGTTTGCGTATATGAACCAATTTAGACAAAGATCCAAGCATTTTTTTAAATGCATTATAAATATATGTAATATAAAATGTCATAAAATTAAAAACGTCAAATTATCTAGGAGATATAATTTTTCACTATTGATTTCTTAATTGATGAAAACCAATCTCGTAAATCTATATAATATAAAAACAATAAAATATTATCACACGAAATTTAAATCACGAAAAACATGATAAACGGTAAAAAGTTGTTAGTTAGTTTTACGTTGAACGATACGTAGAAAGAAAGTTTGTTTACTTGTCGAATTCCGTGCAAGGTTACTTGAAAGATATTTAATTTAGAAGAGATAGAGCTAGTCGACTCCATCTACAGCCAGTTCTTGGGTTGCTCTTTACCAACGAAAAGCGTGATTGACCGTTACATTGTAACGTAACCACAGCTGAAAAGACGAATATGTTTGGTGAAGGAATTCGAAACCGAGGGTCAAGCGCCCTCATCACTAAACCAAGGATAGGGAGAGAGAGAATTATGTGTAAGTATATCAAAGATAATAAAAATATGGTTCCAAAATATATGACGGAATAGAGTGAGAGACGGATAAGTGGGAAAAAAATGATCGTTGTGTGGTTTTGTTGTGAATTATGTGAATTTCTTAATTAAATAATGAAGTCACGTTTCAACTTACTATTGTTGTGTGGTTTTGTTGTGAATTATGTGAATTTCTTAATTAAATAATGAAGTCACGTTTCAACTTACTATTGTTGTGTGGTTTGGTTGTGAATTATGTGAATTTCTTAATTAAATAATGAAGTCACGTTTCAACTTGCTATTGTTGTGAATTATTTGAATTTCTTAGTTAAATAATGAAGTTACGTTTCAACTTACTATTGTTGTGTGGTTTGGTTGTGAATTATGAGAATTTCTTAGTTAAATAATGAAGTTACGTTTCAACTTACTATTGTTGTGTGGTTTGGTTGTGAATTATGTGAATTTCTTAATTAAATAATGAAGTTACGTTTCAACTTACTACTGTTTGTTTACCTGAACGACATCTTACGTACACAATGGACCAGAATAGAGATGTTAGGGTTTAGGCACAGCTGTCCCAAATTTTGAACTACGAAACACCTGTTTGCAAAGTTTCATCATGAATACTCTGCCTAAACAATCTATCAAAGAAGACAGAATTATTGATGAACATCGATGTTATATCATTCTACAATTTGTTCTTTAAAAATAATCTACTTCAATAGCTCGAGAAACATAAGGTTAAATTTTCCCTCCTATCAGTAATTTGAATTTAAAATATCAAGTGAATATATATATATTTACATATTAGCCAAACACAAGATAATTTGTAAATTATAAAAAGTATTTTTCCAAATGTGAAAGATGTTCAGGCCACCCAGAATAATTCATTCTGGTTCAAAATTTGGATTGTTGTATTGCTATCACATTGGCTGTCTTATTAATTTTAGTTCAATGTGATGTAATGGTTAGCGAATCAGACTGGAGTTGAGAGGTTCTCGGTCACGAAACGTTGTGCTTTTAAATCGCTTCACACTTTCATTTGTAAATCGGTTGTCAGAGTGTCAGTCAATCCCGCCATTCGATTTTGTATCCGCTTTTGAATGAACGGCAACTGCCTGTTACAGAAACACAACTGTAGAGGACGACGTTTCGAAAGTCTTCCGCCTTTCGTCTTTAGGTCATGAACACTTGTGTTTCTACAACAGACAGTTGCCGTTCATTCAACAAAGTTTCATAATAATACTGTCTTTGATTTGGCTTCTTATTGTTTCCTTTATTGCACACGAGCCCGTGCTTAATGAGATATTTTCTTTGCAAGGGTAATTTCTCGGATAAGAATCAGACTGATTAAGTAGATCCAATGACGATATTATTTTGTTCTAAATATTGTGATTATAATTACTACAGAAATACTTGATGTGCACATAATGCAAAGTTGTTTCCACTTTTCTTAAGCGCTTATAGCATAATAAATATTTTCATTAACACGTTACGTCATTCTTCTAAGGTTATTGGATGACATAGAATAATCATTCTGCTTATTGAGCACAGTGTGTAGTTTATGTTGACAATAGGTTTCACAATGCTAGTGTCTTTCGGTAAAATAACAGTTGTTTTCTTTTACTTCCAGTGCAAAGGGAGAAAAATGATAGTGTAACTTATTTCTATAACATCCTTCAGCAAAATGTTGCCTCACATAAATAACACAAAGAGTTCATACCTTAGATCTTATTGGTTCTATAGATTTAGTAACTTTAGCACTATAATAAATTAGCAAACAATGACTTATAAACATAATGAAGTGATTTATTTTTTGAGGAAAATGTTCTGCGAAAAATGTAGTTTACTCCCCAAAAATAAATCATTTCATTATTCTTTGCTATTTTAACAATATTTATAAAAATCAATCCACCGAGCAATAACGAAGTTATATCATTCAAAGACGTAATATTAGGTCAGTTAAAAAAATAGAGATTGTCTTGGACATTTTGATGGAAACTGTGTTCGTAATATCGAGATTTTTTCCAAAAATTCAGTCCAGCAACTGTTTGTTTGTTTGCTTTAGAATTTCGCGCAAAGCTACACGAGGGCTATCTGCGCTAGCCGTCCCTAATTTAGCAGTGTAAGACTAGAGGGAAGGCAGCTAGTCATGACCACCCACCGCCAACTCTTGGGCTACTCTTTTACCAACGAATAGTTGGATTGACCGTCACATTATAACGTCCCCACGGCTGAAAGGGCGAGAATGTTTGGTGTGACGGGGATTCGAACCCGCGACCCTCAGATTGCGAGTCGAGTGCCTTAACCACCTGGCCATGCCGGGCCACCAGCAACTGAAATTTCAATATTTACTGGATATGGTGGTCGAATTCATAACTTACGAATCTACTTGGTGGGAATATTTCAAACGTCTAGTTTTGGTAAGTTTTGCTAGTAATGCTAAGATTAGTTGAATAAGGAAGCAAACAACGAGTTATTTAAGTATTACTAAAGTACTAAACGTTAAGTTATTTTCGTGTAAAAGGTTAATTATGAGAAAATCATTTTAACATTTAAATATATTACCTCTTAATATGATTATTACAAAATGAAGATATCACACATTTGGGGTTTTTCCTTAGCTGTTGTGACCCCAGTTTTAGTATAATACAATCAATTTTCGTTTTATAAATTGTCAATCCATAATAAAACTAGTAAGAAAACAAAAATTTCTTGAAATTATGATTACATCAAATTAAAGTCAGAAACACATACAATTGTGAGTTTAAATAACATTTGATAATTTACTTCTATGCTTTGTATGAATCTACGTGAATGCATTTTAAATGTTGCTATCAAAGCTAAAGTAATATCAAGCAAGCCGATAATTAGGTCTGTACTCAACTTTATTTGATTCACAGTAAATTAATAACTGATCCAAATAAACTTAACTTAGTAGTTATATATATATATATTATACATCATGAGAATAAAATGTCTGGAATTAAAGTTTGTAATTCCAATGGAAACTAAACTTTCTAGTGTTATACTTAGCATTGAACTTTACAGGAAATAAGCTTTGCTGTAACATTGCTAATAACGATGTTCATAATATTAAACTTTACAGGAAATAAGAATAAGCTTTGCTGTAACATTGCTAATAACGATGTTCATAATATTAAACTTTACAGGAAATAAGAATAAGCTTTGCTGTAACATTGCTAATAACGATGTTCATAATATTAAACTTTACAGGAAATAAGAATAAGCTTTGCTGTAACATTGCTAATAACGATGTTCATAATATTAAACTTTCACACAAATTGCTGAAATATATTTTGAAAGTCTACGATTAAGGCAAATGTGTGGAAATGGAGGAAATGAATTAATTAAATATTGAATAAAGATTGATAAAACTAATTTTGGTTGTATGCTTTTATTTGATTTAAGATTTTTGGGGGATGAATAGGAAGCAAAACCTATATATATATATATTTCTATAGATGTTACTAAAATAGTTTGAATTTTCAACAGATTAATGGTCACCAAAGCTTACGATTACGTGTTTTACAAACCAGTGCTTTTTTGTGTGCGTAATATTTAACTTACATTAAGTAGTCTTACAAAGTTAGCTTTACCAAAATGTCTTACGGATGGTTATATTGAACATGAATGTCATAAAATAGACATTTGGCTTGTCAGTCTTGTTTCCTAACTGACAGGGTGCTAAGCTAGTAAAGAAAAACAATAAATTTATATCTGTTTGTTGCTGAGGTTCTTGATTTGAGTTAAAATACAAACATCCATCACTCGTTTCGACATTCTTAAACACCAAAGAATACCGAACATTTCTACATCATTTATATCACAAAGCGTTTGGCAGAACTTTCCTGATATAAATATTAATATGAAAACGTATTGAATAGAGCCGTATTTCTATATACAATAAGATCATTTTAACTCAGCAAACAAGTTTCATGGTATTTATGAGATAGTACATTGACCATTGTTGAAACAACACAAAGCAAATAAACTTTCTTTATAATACTTTCTTTTCAGTCACACCGTAGTGCTATATTAAGAGTAAAAACAAACACTAAAACCGACGTTTTTTGGCTCAATGAAAGGTAAAATATTTATTGTTCCTTATAGCCGAAGTTTGTAGCTGAATATATTCTAAGATAATACTGTAGATATTAGCCCTGATGATGGTAAATGTGTTACCGAAACTGGTCGGCTGTAAGTAACAATAAATGTTTTATCTTTCACTGTGACAAAAAAGGTCGGTTTTTATGGGTTTTTTTTACTCTTAATAAGGCTTTTTTTATATTTTTGAACGTATTCAAGACATTTTTTTTGGTAAACGTCTTGTAACACCACCAATAAATTAAAACACATATTTTTAGAATTGTTTTATTTTTCATTCCTCTTAAATGTGTATCGGTATGTTAAATGTGTATCGGTAGGTTAAATGTGTATCGGTATGTTAAATGTGTATCGGTATGTTAAATGAGTATCGGTATGTTAAATGAGTACCTGTAGGCGAACTTGAAAGTTATCTCAAAGTTAACATTTTAGTACAATATGCGCCCTTATCACTGACATACTAAATATGTCGTATATCTTTTAAATTTATATTAATTTCAATTTTTGGCTATACAGTCATATCCTATCCATTACTATAAGCACGATATCTCAGATAGTCAGAATCAATATGTTTTTTATAGTTGTATTTCTTGAATCTTTGTAGTACCCTCGCCCGACAAACCAACGTGATTTTTTTTATAATTGTATTTCTGAGGTCCTTATAGTATCCTCGCCAGACGAACAAATATGTTTTTTTATAATTGTATTTCTGAAGTCCTTATAGTATCCTCGCCAGACTAACAAATATGTTTTTTTTATAATTGTATTTCTGAAGTCCTTATAGTATCCTCGCCAGACTAACAAATATGTTTTTTTTATAATTGTATTTCTGAAGTCCTT
>NW_013666307.1:43009-47986 GCF_000517525.1 Limulus polyphemus
TCTTCGTGTGTCATCTATCAATCGAGAACCCAATCACTAGAGCACGTTTGTTGATTTTCAGTAAATAAAGTGTTTTCTGTAACATATGAACTCATCTTCATAAACCCTTATCCAAACCATAAACACTAAACATAAATGTTAATGTTTCATTTGACTTCTTGAGTGTTTCCGTGACATTTTCATTATTTCAATATTTTTTTGCCTGTTTTCACTTAAAATGTATTTTTTTATGAATTTCTAATTTGTTTTGTATATTTCAGCGGTAACTGTCATATTTTCGATTTACATTGATTCTTTCTTTAACCATTTTCTCTGTGTAGGTTAAACCGTTTACATAAGCGGGATGAAGGAATGTACTTACTCCTCAACCTCTATTGTAACCAATCCAAGGAATAAGATTTTGATCTCCTGAAGAAAAAGCAAGTAATCCAAGATGTAGCCCATTTTCTCAACTACCTAAAAAAACTTATCATTGCGAGTGCGCTACTTTTAATACTAACTCTTTGTCATACATCTCCGGGGAAACATCTCATTTCTCTTCTGTGAAGTTAACCTTATAGCTCATATAAGATGTCACAGATATCTGCAGCGAATTCACCTTTTTTTTACCTTTATGTTTCTATGGACTCGTTCTATAGATTCTGAGAATGAACTTAACATCGCTTATGGAATCTTTTTTTAGTCTTGCCATATACTTCAGTATTACAATATGTGAAATATATTTTAATGGAAAATTACAGTTGCGAAACATTCAATCAACCGCTAATACAGTTTCAAATTTGTTTTTAAATAATAACAATATTTAACGTTGAATTATATTAAACCAATCTTAAGCTAGTTTTATTGGCTCAAATACAAACGCAAGTGTCCAAATTCTTACGTCGTTATGAAAAACTAAAATAAAATGAAACTCTCGTTCGAGCAAGAAGCGTATATGTAACTTAATTAAAATATAATACCACCACTTATATGGTAAATAACCATCAGTTGTTTTGGAAATCTATTCCTGGTCCGGAGATATTCAGTGTGAAATATTATAGAGGAATGAAGATATCTACCACGTTAAAGAACACAAATAATCTTTTGAATAATCATCTGTCGCAATTTTCTGTCATAAATAATCAACTAGCTTTACAAAAAAAAAGGTTGAGAAATAACTCCGCTTGCATACTGTCACGAAAGCTTCTAGTTGATCGAGTAATACGGAAGAAAAAACATTCCAGGACAGAAATTTTCACTTACGCTATTTGACAACTAAAATAATTTTGCTTGTTGAATTGTTCCTGGAAGAGAGGATTGTTATTGAATAGTTTTTTTAGTTGCAGTGATTTCCTTTTATTAAGATATTTCTACTGATTTTGGCGAGATTGATTAATATTTTTATATAACTCAAACGTAAGTCATTCCTCACTTTCCTTCATTTTAGTTCAATTAGTTTAGCATAAATATATATAACAAAAACACTGAAATAAAACACAGTTTATCGTACTTCCTTTATTTATCTAATAATTTATTATAAGTTATATGTTACAGCTTAAGTTATGTGTTTGGTTAATTTAAATTAGGTTTATTTCCAATGAAATTCGATGTAAGGGTGAAGTATGTATGGTATCATTCTTTCATTTTCAGTCAAATGTTTATAATATTCAAAATATTCGTCAGTTTATATAAGTTGTTTTTTTAAGTTAAACACAAAGCTACACAATGGGCTATCTGTGCTGTGCTCACCACGGGTATCGAAACCCGGTTTCTGGCATTATAAGTCCGCAGACACACCGCTGTGCCACTGGAGGGCATAATTTGGATAATAGAAATAAACACAGTAAAACTAATATATAGTTAACCTCAATATAATCATAAAATTTTAATTACTAGTCAGATGTTTGGTATAGCTTTGTATACAATGTTATATTAAAGAAGGAGAGGTCAATTAGACTAACACTGTCTACTAAATTCAGTATAAAATATATAATTTCAAGTACATTCTCCTTATAGTATATTCATTATATTACAACTCCTTAAAACATAAATATATCTTTAATCTTTTTATGTTACCTTTTTTCATCTTTGATTCCTATCTGTACATAGTCAGAAATAATGACAAAATTATTTCAATGACAAAACAAAAACTGTAAACCTTTACGTAGATAATAAAAAAGGTGCGTTATTAAAGTAATGATTACAGCAAATTCATTACAGAATTGGGTGCCTAACATGATTCAGTGAGTTAACCCAGTATGTAAAAAGAGCAAAAGGGTAATTTAATGAACGAGTCCGAACGACTGTAGATGGAGTTACTGACAAAATTAACTTTACCTATTGACTTTCAATATTCATAAGAAACTGTTTAAAACTATTGTATCATTCGAAAATATGTTTAAGGAACGCAAACAGTTTTTACAGTCAATTTACTGACGGATTATGTTGACATTGTTTCTTCTTACGTTTTTCGATCCACATAAAGTAATTGGAAAATTCGTGATTCTATTTAAGCTTTTGTAGAAGACAAGTGACAGCCGTGTTCCTACTCTAGGGAATTCGCAGTTCTTTCAAACAGATTGATTCATACAAATGAAATGATTAGTTTTTTTTTGTTTGTGGTTATTTCCAGAAGCATAATTATAATTTCATAATGATGTCATAAGGTCTAACACCATATATTTAAAAAAAATATTTGTTGAATACAATCAATACAGATCGTCTGTTTGGAAAGAACTGTAGGTATAATGCTCCACTTCTTATTTGATTTTTTGAATGGAAATTAAAGATATTGATTAAGCTCATAGCGTAGAATGGTTTGGTTTGTTTGATAGTTCGTGCAAAGCTCGTCCCTAATTTAGCAGTGTAAGACTAGAGGGAAGGCAGCTAGTCATCACCACCTTCCGCCATCTCTTGGGCTACTCTTTTACCAACGAACAGTGGGATTGACCGTACATAATAACGCCCCAACGGATCAAAGGGCGAGCATATCTAGTGCGATTCGAACCATGGATCTGCAGATTGCGAGACAAGCGCCCTAAACACCTAGCAATCATAGTGTGAAATGATAACTCCTATAAAAATGTTTCTGCTATTAAAACATTTGTTTTCTTTTGTCTTTAGCGTGTAAATAAGTAAAATATATAAATGTAAACGTTTTTAAAATATAACATACCCATATAATTTCTTCTTTACAATAAATACATTCTCAGTTTAGTTTCTTCACTTTAGTAAAACAATTAATTTCTACGGGAATTAAATATCACCAACACCACATAACAAGTGAATTGAAACTTTGCCTAGAGGTTAGCGTAGGGATCCGAAAATCTCGAGTTCGAGACTTGATGTTTCCAAACATACATTGCAATTTCAGCCACAGGTGCACTATAAGAATTTGTTAATCTAAATTGTTGTTGTTGCCTCTTGAATTTTGCGCAAAGCTACTCGAGGGATATCTGCACTAACAGTCCATATTTTAGAAGTGATAGGCTAGAAGGAAAGTAACTTTTAAGTGTCTGTTTTTCTCCTAAAGTAGTGCTTAGTAAAAATTTTATTACTAGATATTTCTTTGAATTAAGATGCTATTTTATATAGGATCGTGAGATTCTGCTGTCGATGTTTAATGGATTCTTGCTCAGTTTATAGATTATATTAATATAATTGCAGCATATCAAACGTTAAGCACTATAGCTGTATTTCCCAACTCAGTCTGTGGTTTCAAAGCTTTTGGTTTTGTTCATATCAGTTTCTTTTGATCGACATGTACATTTTGTTCATTTAAGGTGTTTATATGTTCATGTATGTCTTTTTACTAAAGGTATATAAATCTTAAAAATTATTTCTTTTAGCTAATATTTCATGCTTTATAGTTCATGTATCTTTATTCTTTTACTGTGTTACAAATATGAAAGTTTATGTGATGTGTATTATTGGTATTTTTAATATGTTTTTGTAGTTGGAGTTGTTATTAGTATTATTTTTTATAAATTCGCAAACCTTTAAGTCAAAATCTTTGGTGACATTATATTATAATTTCACAAATTTTTCCTCATAAACTTTATTTAAAATATTTTGAGCCAAGTAATATTTCAAATCACATTAGAAAAAACGTATTTGTCTGATGTTAAGCGCAAAGCTACATAATAGAATATTTGTGCTGTGCCAGCCCAGAGTATCGAAACCAGAATTCTGGCGTTATAAGCCCAGATACTTAACGCTGAGCCACTTAGAGTAGAAAAACGTGTAATTTTATGTGATTGACAAATTTAGCTAAATACAGTATGTTACAGTGACTAAAGTGTCATTTGAAAAATAAATTTGACATAAAAACCAATAAAACAGACAAAATCATAATAAAAATAGTGTTCTTTAAAACGTTCATATTAATTTACGACATTAATATAATATCGTGTAAAATATGGTTAAAAGTAACACATTCTATTAAGATAATAACTTATAAATAAACTAGAAAGAGCTTATAGAAACCAATTTTATAGTAAAGCCGCTTTACTCCCCGTTAGATCATTCTATGGGTAAGATATTCTTCTAAACCCCTTTCACGGAATACTTGGTAATCTTACAATAAAATCGGTTCTTAAAGAGTAAGATTTTTTTATCTAAAGTAAGTAACAAGAATAATTCTGGTTAGCCAACAGCTGGAATAATCTGTCTGTAACAAAATTTCCAGTGCTATATTAGTCGAACCAGCCTACGACAGAGAGTGATTGATGGAGGAAGGGGGAACTAGATAAGAGAACATCACCTTATCAACTTGCTTCCCAAATAGTCGAGTCTGCAGACTATTGCTGAGTATTTCTTGAAGAACCAATGAAACCTTGTCGCTGTTTTTTGTGTATACTTACTTCAAATATGCTTCTTGCCCTTCGAGATAGAAGGATATCTACAAACCTGTATATTCACGATATTAAGAGATCATGTAGAAAGGAGAAATCACAAAACCTGGAACTTGTAAATCCTAGTGATTTCGGAGAGAAGGTA
>NW_013666307.1:48986-50439 GCF_000517525.1 Limulus polyphemus
AGTGGGTGGTGATGACTAGCTGCTTTCCCTCTAGTCTTACACTGCTAAATTAGGGACGGCTAGCGCAGATAGCCCTCGTGTAGCTTTGCGCGAAATTCAAAAACAAACAAACTACCTATTAATGACTATAAAAAAACAGGCGTGCGAATTTTAACTTCATAAAATTGGTTTTGGTTTAATAATGGATTTTCCATAATTCAGCTACACAGATTTAGAAAATAATACTCGTTTTTTTGTTTTTTTTCAACCACGTAAGAATTTTTTATAAATCGGGAAGAAAAAATACTCTTACTTAGATCAAATTTACAACAAATTTTCCACAAATATCACAGAATATGTTTGGGTCATTTACACAGCCTCTTGTTTCCATAGCGACGAATAAATAATATTGAAAAGAAAAAAAATAATGTCAAAGTGCACGCACAAACAACTACTATCCAGAAATGACGTGTCATACGGGCCTGTTAACTGTTTATATACTAGCGGTGTGTTTCTCGTGGGTTCTAGAACGACCCATAAGACTCTCATGTCGCGATTGGTCTAGAGAAATATATAGTCAGTGGTTGTCAACATTTTAAGCATAATAAAATGTGACCCGATTTCAATGAAAATGATTCACTGATGTAAAAGTAATCATATGACGTTTTGTGAAAACTATGTACGTGATGGAGAAAAATGTTTATCATTTTATAATTCGGCGTACAGGAATTATTGTAGAACATGTAAAATGTTCAGTACAATCTAACCATCTCAGGAATGTGTTATTAGTGTTCAAGATTTAATTAAGAGCATTAAATATTTCATGTATAGCATAACGCACTATTTTGCAATAGTACTTATTCAGCGTAATTGTAACATTATAAGTCTATGGCTAGAGATGTAAAGTAGGTCATTTTTTTCTGAAGTAAGTCTCATGAGGAATGTTACTATCAGTTAGGTTTGACTAATAACAAGGTTTGGCGGGGCCTATTGGTTAGATACGATATACCATTGAACACAGTCCACTGCAAGGGTCTTATAATCGTTTCAGTCAAACGACCAGGGCGTGACTTATTGGTTAACATCCCATATGGTAGATCCTAAAGTCTATGGTTTATGTTCCGGTGCAGCAGAAAATAATCTCTCTTTGCACACTGGAGAGTGACTTATAAGAGAGATGAAAATTTTCCGCTATTCGATAAGAACAGCCGAATAATTTGCTAGGTGGAGGATGCTGCGAACTAGTTACCCCCTCTCAGGTCAGTAATACTAAATTAGTAATGTCTGAGACAAACCAAACCAGTTAGAAATAACTACCTAGGTGGAAGATGCTGCTAACTAGTTACCCCCTCTCAGGTCAGTAATACTAAATTAGTGATGTCTGAGACAAACCAAACCAGTTTAAAATAATTACCTAGGTGGAAGATGCTGCTAATTAGTTACCCCCTCTCAGGTCAGTAATACTAAATTAGTG
>NW_013666307.1:51439-55161 GCF_000517525.1 Limulus polyphemus
ATGCTAGCTATTTATATGAACAAAAAATATAGCAAAAATAATATCGTTACCAGTTTTGGCTCATGTGTTTAATAAACATGTTAATTGTTGTTGAATAAGTTTGTCTCGTTTTAACTAATGATGACTACTTTGTTTCTTCCAAATAATTTTCATTTTATATTTCCCAATAGACTGGGTCTTAACGTAATCTCTTCTTCGCTGAAATTTACGTGTTGGTGAGGAAAAGAAATTCACAAGTACATCTCCGAATTTTATTACACACTTTTCTTTCCCAGCAGTTCACAGAATAAATAAAAATTGTTTATCAAGAGACGGTATTATAATTCAATTTTCACATCGTAAAATATGCATTATCAAGAGATACGGGGAAAGTAACTTTCATCGAAGGCTTCAGTATGAGGCCCTGGGCACAGCCAGAAAAAGAAAAAATTAGATTGTTTACTTAAGTATACTCAAACAGATTAGCATCAGTATTTGTGAGGAATGTATAGAATTACACAATTTCCTGCTCTATTGTGACAACACATTTGAGATACAGAATTAAAATTATTATATCTTTTATTCCATGTTGCAATATGACCTTTGAGTAAGAATGCCTACTAATTTCCTGCTCTATTAAGATGCTGCTAACTAGTTACCCCTTCTCAGGCTATTAATATTACATTAGTGATGTCTGAGACAAACCAAACCAGTGTGATAATATTATTAATGCTAATTGGAGAAACAACTGCTCAAATATCAATTAATTATGGGATTTCTATTTTGTATTTATTGAACCAATTATGTAATATATACATTTATTTTATTAAGCTGATAGACTAAAGAGAAGGTGGCTGGTCAACAGCACCCACTCTAATTATAAGGTTGCTCTTCTCTGACCAAGTAATGTGTAATTTGACAGCACTTTTGTAGCATATGCAGTCTCAATATTCGAAGCGTATCTTTCGGAAACGGTCCTCGAACAATGAATACTTAGATTCCGAGCACATTAGCTATTTGGACACCAATCTGAAAGTTTATGTATTCCAATAATTTTAAGTTTTAGTTTTGTTGTTTATGACATTAAATTAATTTGTTATATAGAATTGATTTCATTAGATTATAATTTACTTTTAGCTCTATTCTCCATAGAAATCTTGCTTTTTGAAAATAATCTATTAGGAAATTAGTTACCTTTACTGATAGAAAACTGGCTATTTGGTGAAAAGTTTCGTTACTGTTTTGGATCTAAGACTATTTTATTGTGATATGCGATTGAGGATTAAATACATAAGTAAATATTATGTGTAGATTATAGAACAAAATTTATAGCATATACTTCAAACCAAAACATGCAACAATGAATTTGATGTACTCAAGAAACATCAAAGAAAAACATGCAACAATAAATTTGAGGTACTCAAAAAACATCAAAGACAACTGAAGACTGATACAAACAAATACAATAGATTTATTTTTCAATAGAAAAGAAACGCGTAAGGTTCGTGGTGCGAATACACAAATGTCAACAGAAAAATATTTAAAAAGTTAACACATAAATACGTGACAGCAGTAAGTATGTTTATTTTTGGAGTTTCTATTTGTTTTTGTTTACGTGATAATTTTATAATCTGAAATAGCAGCGTCATCCCAGAAAGTAGAGTTCCTTCGAAACACAAGTAACCTTACACGCTCAGGGTTAAATCTTTTTCCACAGAAATGTTGACTAGCCTGTATGATACATTCGCTGTAGGATAATGACTTTGTGCCGAGGAGAGACGAATGATGCTTTATTTATAGCAACCGTTTCGTCGACCATAAACTTTTAGAGATCCGTGAAGTCGCATTATCTTAACGAGCTCCTGTTTTTCAAAAGAAATATTTACATCATTGAAAACGTAAATTCATTTCTAGTTGTTAGAAAAAGAGATTTACTTATTTCTTTGTGAGGCCAGAAGGAAATTGTCTTTTTATCTCGATATTTTATTGAATTGCGATATTACCAACAATTGAGCAAGGTTACTGCGAAACTCTCGACAGCAGACATCAGTATCGATCGGCATATGTAGACAGAAACACAGTCGACGAGGAGGCTTGTTTTATTCAGTTTCCATGTTCATGTTTTTCCTATTTTAATCAAGATTTCATTGATGATCAAAATGTGTTGGACCTTACTGTAAATATAAGTTGATTTTTTTATCTTAACAGTTTTATCTTATCAGTAATGATTTATTGAAAGAAATATATACAGTATATTTTACAGGGAAATTAATATGTTGTACAATACGTATATAAATACTAAAAAAGACCTCAAGGGCACTATATCGTTAAGACAGCTCACTCTCTACCTCTGTCTATAGTGACATTTTTAACCTCAATGTCTGATGACTCGTTTTATAGTATTTTTTACCAAGCCGCCTAGTTAACAGCACATTTTATGACATGTCTGAGAGTTTATAGCTTACAATTCGAAATGCTTTTCTTAACCCTTTTGATATAAAAACACATTAACGAATGTATTAATTCAAATATGTGGCCACATTTAGTGGTAAATGTTTTAAGTTTGTGAGTCATAATATGAATCCCAACGGTATTATCACAACTGAACATCACGCATTAAGAGGTATTATTATATTCACGCGCTTGGTGTTGTCTACAGTTAACAAACGGAGAAATACATTAAATAGTAATCTATATTACAGATAACATTTTTATTTTAGCTTCAAAAATAACAATACATTTCAGCATGTTTTTCAATCATAAAATAATGCTTATAACTTTTGATTACAAACTATGATTGAAAAATTGATGACACAAAGTACTATCTGTACAGTAAAGCATTTAACATGATACAAAGATGGTAATTATATAATGAAAATTTTACAAATGCTCTAACATCAAAATCTTACGATGCTTTTCTTTGCAAGAACAGTGTGTTTGTTTGTTCTAGCGTAAAGCTACAGAATAGACTATCTGAGCTCAGTTCATCACGGGTAATTGAATCTCGGATTTTAAAGTTGTATTTTCTTTGTTTTTTATTTATTCAGTTTCATGCAAAGCTACTAAAGAGCTATCTGCACTAGCTGTTTCTAATTCAGGGGTAAATATCATTGAGGAAAGCAGCTAGTCAAAAACGCCCACCGCTAACCCTTTGGCTACTCATTACCAATAAAAAAGTGGGATTGATCGTCACATTTTAATGCTCACACGGCTGAAATCGCAAACATGTTTGGAGAAGGAATTCGAACCCACAACCAGCAGATTACAAGTCATGCACCCTAACCACCAGGCTATGCCAAGGCCCCTTTAGCGTTGTAAGACCGTAAATCTACCACTGATGGACTACAACAATTCGAATGAACTGTAAGAGTTAGAATTATTAGATTTTTTATGCCAAGACCCCTTTAGCGTTGTAAGACCGTAAATCTTCCATTGATGGGCTAAAATAATTCGAATGAACTGTCAGAATTAGAATTATTAGATTTTTTATTCCATGTTGCAATATGACCTTTGAGTGAAGAATGCTTACTGTGACAACACATTTGAGATCCACCTAGGTAGTTATTCTTAACTGGTTTGGTTTGTCTCAGACATCACTAATTTAGTAATACTGACCTGAGAGGGGGTAACTAATTAGCAGCATCTTCCACCTAGGTAGTTATTTCTAACTGGTTTGGTTTGTCTCAGACATCACTAATTTAGTATTACTGACCTGAGAGGGGGTAACTAATTAGCAGCATCTT
>NW_013666307.1:56175-57418 GCF_000517525.1 Limulus polyphemus
TTTATATATATATATATATATATATAAAGCATTTTGTCCTTAATATTTCACATAACATAAGCTTAGGTAACATATATATATATTCACCCTTCACGATGTTAGAAAAACACGTAGGTTCAAGTTATAGGGTTTTTATTCATATGTATTCACCCTGTAATTCACAATATCAGTAGTTCAGAAATGGAATAATACAGGAACATAATTTTAGTGTCGTGGAATGAGTCATTGTTGAATTATTACCTTGTACAATACCAATGGGAATATTCTAAGTCGTATTCAAGAGCAAGTGCTTTAGATATTTCATTAATATGAATCATGCATCCAAAATGTGAATGGAAAACGATTAGGCAATAATAAATGGCACATTTCAAACCAAACATTACCAATATTTTTCATCAAAGACCATAGTTATAGGCATAATATATATATATATATACTACTACCACACATATGAAGTTGAACCACTGAAACTCAAAATTCGATCGTAGTAAAGGTACTTAACAGAAACTAATGTTTAAGATGTAAATTCACACTTTTACGTAATCAGATCCGGATCGGGATGCTGCCATGTGTTTTAACCCCCCCTTCGTGTGTAATCAGAGCAACATCTATTTACATTCGTATAATTTAGGCTTGTGTTTAAGAAATTAATGCAATGAATACTTTGTAAAAATAAATATGACTATTGCAGACTAACATCAATAGTTGTCGATGAAGCCACACGCCCTAAACCCATGAAGATTAAATGGACTTAATTTATATTTATCCCACACTTAGGAGTCTTTCCATATCTATAAACTCCCTAAAGATGCTACGGCGAACACTGAAGCTTCTGCATTTACTAAAGTTAGAATTGAAAGTAACATTTTACATCCAAACTCCATAGAACAAGCCACAGCTAAGAAATATTAAGCTAAGTCAGTCTGTGTCCGCAAGTTAACTTTTCAATCAACGGTGCAACCCCATAGGTATCTGCACAAACACAACAGTCATCTAAAAAATATATAATATGTGTTGCAGAATCAGATAGTAATAAGAAGTGTGATAAGCTGATAACTATTCTTTGTAATAATAAATGCCTTTTAAGATATAAAAGTACTTGTGTTTAGTGAATTGATGGAAAACAAACTTTCATTGTTGATGTCAAAACATTGTATATATTATATTCTGTTCACTAGTGTTGAAAGAGAGGGAATATGGTATATGCATCAGAAGAACGCTGTCATTTTATCATTAGAACGGG